>NC_060246.1:30568347-30871377 GCF_921293095.1 Ischnura elegans
TTACGATGGAAGTGAGCATTTTGTAGGTAATGTCTTGTTTGGATGATATTTTTTCCACTGCTTGAATGTTTGCTGAAAAGCATGGTAACATGAAACGAATTAAATTCTTTGGTTTAATAAGAGGAAAAATAATTAAAACTGATCGAACCATCGTAATTGCTACCACCATTATTCACCTAAAACATTCAAGGTTGATGACTTACTGTTAATTAGTCATTTTTTTGTTCGGGGAGAATGGTGGCAGTGGATTGAGCACTTGACAGGGCTAATTATTGAATGGTCCCACGTGAAATTAGAGTGAAGCTAAAAATAAAAAAAGAGAAGTAGAAGAAGCATATATGCCCTTAATTAACTGTCAACCATATGATTTGTTGATTAACCAAACCAAGTTGATTTCTGTCTTTAAACTCTTTAAAACAAAAAATAATTCCTTAGATTTACTGATCACTGTGCCATACCATCGGCAAATTGAAGACAATTATATTAAATTTTTGAGTCACATGCAAAACAAGGCCTACATTTTTTTTGCCACTGGACATTTTGTATATGTACTTAAATTCACTGAGTCCGTGTATCCACATACATAATCAGCTATTCGGCTGTCCTGTCACATTTGAAAACAGATCAACCACAAAATGATGAGAAATTTATCCAACAGCTCCAAAAGGTATGCAGTTCTCTATGCAAAGGTAGAACTTTCATTATCACTCATTTCAGAATAAATTGTGAGTTTAGAATTATAAAAGTCAAGGTAATGATACGGTCAAGAGGTATAACAAGGATATATATCACATCCATATGCAGGATAAAATTGATCTCCAACTAAATATATTCCATTTTATATGTAAGACAGTCATTATAATTAAAGAAATAACTACACATACCTCCATAGAACATAAAAGTAGCTTTAGCTTGACGAGCCACTGGCCATGGAACTCCAGGGATGGTGCAGTGAACAGCAGTCCCATGATGTAAGAGAGTGACAGAATAGGCAAAATGCACAGATGTATTGCCAGTTGGAGTAGTCATATCACTACCTTCCTTAGAGAATTTCACTGGAAAAGTGGGTGGTTTCACAGGCTACAGAAGATCAGAGAACATATTAATAGTAATTGCACTTCAAAATTTGAATCGCACATCTAAATCGCAAAAGGTACAGACAGTTTTTCTGTGCCCCTCTTCACTAATGAATACATATTCATATACACCCTCTCCTATTAATGCTCTTAATTCATTCCATGAAAAGCAAGCAATACTTGAAACAGCACCACTCAAGTCATCTAGTTCTATCAAGACCAATGTCATCGACCTCAATTCGTAAGAGTTGTAGCTTTTACCTTACAAATTGAGTATTTTATATTTTTAAAGTAATACCCAATTACAATTACTTCACAAATGATTTCATGTCATTTTTTATTGCAATACAGCAAGGGATCGATAATCCGGAAATCTAAATAGAGGAGTGATCTAAACAATGGAAGGTTTTCCCGAGTTTTTCAAAATTCCTACTTTTTAACATTGCAACGCCGAAAATACAGCAATCTAAGTTGTTTAATTACCATCTCTGAGTCTGGTTGCCTTCAGGCCAATCTCACGAGAGCTAGTCGACTAATTTACCATTTTCTTTTGCGACTATTTCATTACGCAGACTTGAGAGATACCCAGATGTGGTGAGTTCACGCAATAGAATTCATGGCATCAACATATGATGTCTATTCCTTGAACTTTCTAGACTTAATTAGTAGAGGAGTGGAAATGGGTTGACGTTTACATAATGCATGTTGCACACCCAAAATTACTTATATGTAAGGGGATCAGCAGTTTCATGAAAAATGTGTCGAACATGAATGATAACGGTTTATTTTCACCTTTGAAATACGATCACCCGATTTTTCATTCATTGAGTTCCAACCCTCATGACGAACAATTCTAACAACATCTTTAATCTAGATGCACTATTTTGGAGCAGTGAGAATCAGCATTTTGTTTAAAACAGGTTTCTCCAGATGCCATTTTCCCAATTGAAACCACCCTTTTATGATCAGAAGCTCATCTTTTTCTGAAAATCGACGAGTGAAACAGCTACAGCTGCTTCAAGAAAGGGATCCTTGCAGTAATTTTTAGATCAGATATGTCAACCCCTTTTCATAAGCAGATGTTCTCAAAACATTTTTAACCCTTCCTAATAGAAACCTGGTATTGAGGAAAGCAGTCCCTTGAGAGAAAAGAAAGGTCACCCTGCACTATGCTCTTGAGTACGTCATTATTCATTTCAATTTTTTCACTGCTTTCTTAAGAATTTATTTTTAACCCTCGAGCGGGCTCGCCTGATATTTTTACATGACTGGGCACGTGGCATACTTTGTCCACGATATGCATATGAAATTATGATATACTACATACAGTAGAACCCCGTATTTGCGTTATCGGAATTTACGTTTTCCCGCAAATTGCAAGTTTTTTTCTGGGTCCCGTCATATTTCCTATCTCTCCAATGTAAATAGAACCCTGTATTTACGCCGTGTTTTTTTCGTTTTCCCGCCATGTGCACCACGACGTGCCGACTAAAAAAAAATTATTTGCGTACTAAAACAATTAATCGTGCATATCAGCCCATAAAAACTGTCTTTTGGCTTCCTTTCGCGCATTTTTATTTAAAAATCCAAGAGAGAGAGACGTAATGAGAATTATTTTCGGGAAGAATTTGAATGTGGCGGGACAGAACGCCACTAACGTCGAAAAGTTGAACTACGTCATCTAGTTTTCTGTCAGCGGCGAAAAGATTCATGATACGAAAGTAGGTGTTTTGAGCAATCGAGCTATGTAATAATTATAATGCAAGAACTCCTGAAGGAATGTTGACAGTAATCATGTAGTCGATAATTTGATACGAGAGTTTGAAAGGAAACCAGACGTGATGAAACGTGATAAATGCCGTAACTATAAAACTTGACCGACAACTGGGATCATTTGCGCTGACTTCATTCAACAGTTGCGTAGCAATTATGGGTTAATTAAATACTTAAAAAACTTATTTAAACTTGAATTATCCCATTCAAGTAGCATTGTATCGCAATCTATTGTAAATTTCAAAAATTATGAAGTCGCAAGACAGTTTGTACTACGCACTTGATCGCCGAGTAGTTCAGACACTCGTGTGTTGCCAAGTTTCCCTCAATTCGTACAGGAAATAGAATTTATCCGGCTTGAAAATGGGAATTCGAGGTGAAAAACGGACATTTTTAACTGACGACAAAATGAAAATTTTAGAGCTAGTCGATTCCCACACCGGAACCCGCATCGATTCAAACGCTGGCGAAGCAACTCGAATGTTGGGACTGGCAATCCGATCGGATTCCCAGTCTCAACATTCAATACCGTGGTGAAAAATCGCGATGCCATTGTAAAATATGCAAACCAGTGCGGCCATTTATCAAAAAAGAGAATATATGTGAAGAATTCCAGGTAAGAAGAAATAGAACGAATTCGAAAAGAATAGTTTTTAGGTGCAAGATCATCAAATGTCCCTGCAAATGGTGTCATCCAAGGCCTGTTTACATAGTACATTAACCCGTACAAGTTAATGTCTAAATTATGAACACGAAAATGCACCGTGTATTCACCCAACTTGTGCGTATGCATGAACAGAAAATAGCTATTCAAACCTGTTCTAGAACCTGTTCAAATTTGGTTCATGCATTCGTAGTCGGATTTAGGGGCAGGGGACGTGCCCCCCCCCCAGATGCTTAAAAAAATAGACAAAATTTGCATACGGTTATCATAGGAGGCTCTATGGGGGGGGGGGGGCACGTGTCCCCCCAGACACTTTAAAAATATGCAAGATTTTTAATACCGTCCGGTTATCATTGCGTTCCTTTTGTATGACGTGGTATCATTGTGCCCCCCCCCCCCCCCCTCTAGAACAAAATCCTGGATATGGCACTGCTTGTGCCCCCCAGAAAGAAATCCTGGATCCGCCTGATGGTCATCATTACGTTTGCTTTGCTTTGTGTATTACTAAAGGAGGCTTAATCATTTAATTCAATAAGAATAACTTTGATATAAAAATAAAGAGAATTGTTTAAAGTCATCGTTATATCTTGCTTTTAATCTCAATTAAACAAGATCTTTTGCCTGTCAGGCCCTCTGTGCCCTTCCCAGAAAAAAATCCTGGATCTGCCCCTGCCTACAATCGTACATGCTAATGTATCGTTTAAACAGGCTCAAAGGCCCTTGAGAAAAAGTATTTCCCCACAAGATTGGGAATCGAAGATTCCATGGCATCTATAATAATGGTTGGTTGGATAGATTCAAAAATAGGTACAGTCTTGTATATAAGATGGTGAGTGGTGAAAGCAAAGATGTTAACAAAGAGACAGCAACTCAGTGGAAAGAATCTGAATATATTAGAGTTCTGGAAGGGTTACAGCCCAAAAGATGTTTTCAATGCAGACAAAACAGGATTAGGTATTTTTCAATTTTTGCTGCCAGCAAAAACACTGTGCTTCTGAGGGAAACAATGTTATGGAATAATGCTTAGTGAACAATTAAAAAATTAACATTTCCAAAGCCAGTATGTGAATAAAAGTGAAAATTCTCTATTTCCCGCTATTTACACTTTTTTTCTTGGGTCCCTAGAAAAGTGTAAATAAGGGGTTTTACTGTATATGCATTTATATGATAACACTCGATTTTTGTTAAAATTTATCTTTATTTGTAAATATTAGTTCAAGCTTGTACATTAGTAGGCGATACAGATAAAAAGGTACACAGGTGGTACAGGTAGTGCACGGCTGGTCGCGCGGCATAATTTATATGTCACGAGTATTGGGTTCCAATTGGCGATCTAAAAAAAATTGCTACAATACTTCATGCTTTAAAAACTCACACTAAAGGCAGTGAAAACAACATCGTGAGAATACACAAGGGCATTCAAGAAAAGCAAAGCACGAGTACAGGGCCGGTCGTGCGGTGCACTTTGTGCGTTGTGGGTGTCAGTTCCTCTTGCCGGTCTAAAAATAAAATAGCTACAATATTTCAAGCTTTGAAAAGTCACACTACAGACAATCAAAGTTCAAAGTAAGAATACACAAGGCCATCAAGACCAGAATGTACGGACAATGTTGAAATCCTTGGTTATCGAAAATTGGCATACTTTATATGCCAGTGCACCTGCTCGAGGGTTAAACACAATTAGTGTACTACTTCCAAATTAATAAACAATTTTCATACCTTATCAGCAGCTAAAATAAGAAAGAAGCCTCTTAGCAAGTAACTCGGCTTAGGAAGATGACAAATGATTTGCAACTTTCTCACTACATACTCATCAGCAAGACAAAGACTTAATAAATATTAATCTTTAAGACAACTCTTATCCTTACCTGATAGAGGTAGTGATGACAAATACAGATGAGACCGGACGGATGCGACAGCACAACCAAGTCAAGGGAACAATCATGAATTCGCAAAGGTACAGGATCATCATCTTCATATATTCCACATGGAGTGGCATCACTACAACCACCTGGTGTGCTCGGTAAATTTAGGGGAATGTTGAGCTGAAAATTTAATGAACACACATCATAATCATTGTCCACAGAGTTGTAGATATATTTACACACTTGCAGGCACTGTAAAATTGGATATTTTAAGATATATTCAGACACTAGCCTCTGGTGAACTATTAGAGGAATTTGAATCTAAATCAAAGAAAATGACTTCCCCAAGAAATTTTCACTTCTAAGTATGTTCCGACGAGCAGAAGAATAAATTAAATGAAAAATTTTGGAAAACAGGATAAGGAAAAAATTAAATCAAGCACTGACTATTTCCAACATCCAACATACTCTCTCTTATCAGTTGTGTGATGATAATCTATATACTGCCACAACACCTTCCATGTTGGCAAGAGGGATCTAATACCATCTCCCATGAAGGATGCCTGTATTCTGGTCACTAGTGAGTGCCTCTAAAAATGAAAAAAAATTATCATTGGAAACTCCGAGATTGTTCTTCATTGTTCCAGTGAGGCATTCTAAATGATTTTTTCAACTCCACCATCTGTTCATTTACTATATTTGCAGGATTATAAGAAGAACACTATACAAAAACTCTTTTTGCAACTCTTCTAGGGATAAAACTTCATTTTGAAGAATAATTACCATTTCCTTCAAATACTGTCCCTAGTTCTGTTTTGCCTGAAATCTCCTGAAGATAATTATTGGGGAGGCTTATGTCATGGCCTCCATTAATAATTCAGTTTTACAGGAGCCAATGCCTGTATTGGAGCAAAAGTACTTGGGTGACTAATTAACACTGTTTAGGGATAAATTATGTTGTGGTGGACATAATTATTTGCTGTTCTATCATTTTCAAAGATTAATTATTGTTTTCATTGTTTTTGGACACCAGAGACCAAATTTCGAAGGAATAGTTGCAAGAATTTGAAGCAGCGTTAAGATCATGGCGTCTCGTTTGTTTCAGTAAACCCTTAAGAATATATTTCCGAAGGTATGATATATTTCTCAAGTGATGTTTGCATTCCTTGAGCCTAGTCTCGATGGTGCTACCTATGTCTCTAATGTATGTTCTGCCGCATTTGCATGCGACCCGCATGATGCCAGGAGTCTTGAGACAAACTATGTAGGTCCTTTGCTTTGACTAGATATTCCCTCAATTTGACCAGAGGCTGATGAATGATTTCAATATTGTCTCTCCAGAGTATTCAAGAGATTTTCCCTGAAACTGAGGAGACATATGCGAGGCAAGCTTGGGAAACCAGTTTTTCTTTCCCCCCGAGTCTGGTTATCCCGTGGCTGGAAAGACCTTTGGAGGGCCATAGAAATCTGGTGCCCACTGTGGCCAATCAGTGCAAAAGTCTTCTTAAGTAGTCTTAACTCCGATGGCAAGCTGACTTTGTCACAGATCGACCTGGCTCAATGGAACAATTTTTTGAGGACCACCGAGTGCTGCGAGGGGTGTAGGTGACTGCTTCCATTTAGGCATAAATTGGTGTTCCTCGGCTTGCAATAGACACTGTGGCTCATTATTCCATCCTCCCTCCATTGGATGAGGATGTCTAGGAACAGAAGCTGACCATCTTCCTTCAATTCCATAGTGAAAGTGATGTTGGGATGCTGACTGTTTGTGTGTTCCAAGAATTGGTCTACGGAATCCCTCCCATGGGACCACAGAATGAAGGTGTCGTCAATGTAATGGGAGAGGTGCTTTGGGTGAGGAGGATCTGAATTCAAGGCTTTCTCCCATAAATCTTCCATTAAGAAATTGTCATCAGCATTGGAAAGAGAGGATCCCTTAGCAACTCTATCAGCCTTCTCAAAGAATTCACTGTTATATTGAAGGTAGGCAGTGGCAGATCCAGGATAGGAACAAGGGGGCGGCTTAGTGGGGTTAAAAGTTCCAGCAGTAGTGGGGGTCGGAAGAAAATAACCATTCTATCAAATGTAAATTGGGTTCCCAAGTAGGGGAGCTATAGCCCTCTTAGATCCGCCACTGAAGGTATGTAGATGTTCACACGTGATGAAATAACTTCACTGCGTTACAGTCAAAGTTGTATACCACAAGTTGTAGAGTGTCAGTCAGGGGAACCAGTAAAAAGTGACACCACCTCGAGGCTAACTAGCAAATCAGTTTCCTCCTGGCGGATTTCTCTCAGTCTCCACAAACTCAAAAGAAATTTTGATGCGTTAGTCACAAAGGCCCACAGGTCATAAGGCCTTAGGTCACAGGGTCCCATGTGAGTGCAGCAGAGCATACATAGGAGAAATAGGCTGCATGATTGAGACTAGGCTCAAGGAACACATACATCACTTGAGGCTTGGACAATTGGATAAATCACCCATTGAAGAACACCACACTATTAAATTTGGAAAGGGGAAAATACTTAACCACGTCAAGGGTTTTCAGGATTGCCTCACAAAGAAAGCAATACAGATAAAGCTGGAGAAAAATAATTTCAATCAAGATTCTGGGTACTCAGTCAGCAATACCTGGAAACTGGTTTAGAATAAAATATCAGAAGTGAGTGAAAGTTTGTGATGACGGGCAAGCCAATCCAGAACCAATGCCATCAAGCACCACAGAGCTGACCAATCCTCAGTCACTTGACCAATTTCCTCATTATTCCAAATACTGAATATAATTTTACAATGGGTTATACAAGGAAACAGATTACAATTAAAAGACAAGAATAGCTGCAACACAAACACAGGAACTGAAATTATGCTTTTTAGTAAATTTAACACAGATTGATACAAAAAATTAAATTAATTGTAACAATGTGACTTAGCAAACATAAAACAAATAAAGTGACATTGAGCAGGATGAGCCCCACGTCGGACCTCGAAATGTTGGCAAAAACGGAGTATTTAATCCATTGGAAATACCGAGAAAAGTTTACCCAGCACAGAAACTACAAATGAAAGGGATATATTATACGCCATTATTACTTATTTATGGTATAATCCCCGGTGAAGATAAAGTGTTCATTCTTAACTGGTCCATTAGACTGGAAATTAAAACATTCTCAGTACACAAGTTCCTTTCCCATCAAAGTCCAAAGCCCACATTTCTAGGTTTCATCAGGGATGCCCCCAGGCTTCAACCATATATGAACCAGGATTCTTCAACCTGCAGCCTAATGCTTGAATCAGAAGACCACAATTAAGCACTTTTCTATGAAAAAATATTAGTAAGGTGGAACTCACCACTGTTTCATGAGGAAGGTCATCATGAAACTGAAGGCATGAGAGTGTGGGGGAAACAGGTGTCTCTTCCGCTTCACCATCTTTATGGTTACCGGTTGAATATGAAGATGATGAGCCTTCATCTTCACCTTCCACACTGGTTACTGCTTTTCTATGATGTATGTAAAATAGGCATTGGTTTGGAGCATCCCACTGGGACCAAACAAAGACTCGGTGGATGGATTCTGCCACAGGAGTTCCATCTATACCCTGAAATAATTGGAAAGAGCAGGATGGTGAAACCATAGCCACCACCCAAATATTCCCTTTTTTCTCTTCAGTGGTAACATCGAAATTCAACAGCAATATCTTCCTATTTTACAGTATTTTTCATATTTTTTTTACTTCACTCCATGAAACTTCCTCCAGTACTACTAATAAATTCAAAGAAAGACACAGAGTCAAAACATCACCAAACATATACGTATTAGTCTCAGTGAGGTACATACAGACTATCCCATTAGGCCGGTGCTTTTTTTCAAAATGATCCGATTTAAAAAATTTGTGGTATCAAAATGTGAGAAATGGTGAGAAAAAAGTTTCAGGTTCATGCGACGTCGGATTGCCATGCCTGAGGCACCTATTATTGCAATGCAATTATTTTTAATGCTGAGTTTTTCGACCCGGATAAAAAGTTTTCTTCGGTAAAAATGATATTTTAGAGCTTTCCTCATTTCCTTTCCTTCATGCTGAAACACTGCCTCAAAGATGCCCGCCGCATGCCACGAGTTTCTTGATTCACATGACACTCCTTGTTAGTCCCATGGCTCTTCCCTCCTTCCCCTTACATGCTGGCAGAGTGGATCTAGAGTGAGTGAAAATGATGAGGCGGGGACAGTATGATTCATTTGTCAATAGTCACCACAGTCACAAATAGGGTGTGAAACAACATAAGGAGACAGGTAGAGTGAAAGGGGATGGGGAGGACCACCACAAAAGCTTTCCCGAGAACAAAATGTCAACTTTGAATGCTAGACATGAAAAGTAATGAGATCTCATACAGTCGTTTCAATGTATTTACCTCATGAAAATCCTAGTTTTCCTCCCCCTTTTCGCTTAAAGTGTACTTTTTCTAAAGTGGCATTGACAAATGAATCATATTGTCCCCTCCTTGTCATTATCACTCACTCTAGATCCACTCTGCCAGCATGTAAGGGGAAGGAGGAAAGAGCCATGGGACTAAGGAGTGTCGTGTGAATCAAGAAGCATGAGGCGTGCCTGGAGGCAGGGAGGTGGGGGGGGCATGCACCTTTGAGGCAGCGTTTCAGCATGAAGGAATCAAGATACTACAAAACATTTGAAATTTTTACCCAGAGACTTCTAAAATATCATTTTTACCTAAGAAAACTTTTATCTGGGCCGAAAAACTCAACATTCAAAATAACTGCATTAACACATTCAATTCGGGCCCGATTTTCATGAAAGTCGTCAAAATTGGCCCTAAAAATAAGCAAGAAATATAGATGGAGGTTTCGGTGCCATAACTTCCATTCAAATACTGCTTTTTACAAACGGCGCATACGGTTCGAAAGAGGGAAGCTTGCTGAAGGCCATATACACGATCGGATGCATCGGAAGTGGATATTAGTCACATACAGAGGCGGAGAAAGGGCTCCTGGCCTGACCATCAGAGTACGTCAATTGACGTGCTCCGTATCTCAGCTTGGACGGGACCACGTCAACTGACGTGCTCGACACTGAATGTGTTAAGGCCCTCAGGCAAGGCTATCTGACGTCGCACGAACCTGAAACTTTTATACAATCTTTTTCTCACCCTTTCGCACATTTTGAGACCATGAATTTTTAAATCTGATCATTTTGAAAAAAATAAGTGCTGGCCTACTGTCCCATTGCTCGTGTGCGATTTTTGACCTCTAATTATAGTCACTTTCTCTTGAGCTACATTTATCGTAATATAAGAATAAACTTACTCTATGGCTATTTTCATGAAAATTGGCACACTTATCGGAAAAGTTCATAAATTTTGTTGAGTGTCAGCAAAATTTTATAGACCCCATTCAGTGATGTATGTATATAAATTTATTTATATTCATGAGAATGACAATTAATGAAGGTCACACAACTGCAGAGTAGAGGGTGTTCTTCACAAACCTAGTATAAATACATTGCACTACAGGCAACATAGCAGAAAACAATATATGTAATATTAAAAATTTAATTATACATATTTATTAAATAAATTGGAAATTGCCACTCACCCACTCTCCAGAATATATTCCTTTCAAATTTACTTGGTATAAATAAATAGCTGGAATAAATAAAAAACCACATTTAAAAATTCTATGGAATATACGTTCACTTAATGAAAGTAGTAATGTGTGTTAACATAGGTTAAGAGAAGAAGTATACTTAATAAGAAAGCTCATGTAGTATACGCACATATGCATATATTTTTTTCCAGGATATATTCTGTGTGTTGACACACTACGAACAGATTTTTTCAAAAAGCAAATTTTGGTGTGTTTCACCAATAATGTTTAATTTTGAATATGGAGCAGACAATTTGCCTCTTGCATATTTAAGTAACTCATACATACTCCAAATATTGGAAGGAAATTTATTTCACTACGTGGAAAAGAAATGCTGAATTTTACTCTTTTGTTCAATTTGTCTCTATGCTCAGTTTTCTTCTGATTATTGTACTCATATATCAAACCAATCATTTCTTTCCCATATCAACAACAGATATTGACTGTAGCAATCAGCCATAAGCATTAGAGATGTGCGAATAGTATCCGCGAATACTCGAATACTAGAAAGTATTCGATATTCGAGGTTTCGAATAGTTATGCGAAACGTACCGCCTCGAATACCTCGAATACTTTGTACTTCGCATCGTACACTGTCGAACGCACGTCGTTGGTAGTTGACTCGGAAAAATGTAGAGAACTCTAGTCTTTATCAGAGTCCACTATATTGCAGTATAAAGAGAGTGTTGTTGAGAGAGCAATCTAGAGGACTCTGGTCTTTTTGTGCATGCAGCGCCGTTTTAGGCAAGTTGACAAACTACATCAAATTCGCGGGTTAGAGCGGTGAAAAGAGTTTGACGTGGGGAGCCTAAATTGATCCGGGTGAAAAAATCCTAAAATCCCCGGTTTCCCCCACCAGGAAAACCTCAGTGCCGTGGGATAGTAACTACGTAGCACAATTCCCAAAATCCGCTTCCCCCTCCATCCATCAGCCCTCGGCCCTTCCTCCGACGCTTTCCTCCTCTTCGAAATCAAACAAAAGGCCCCAGCTCGCGCAGGTTTCGTATAAATGAGACGAAGTGTTTACCATGTGTCATTTATGGCTAATAAGGACAGGCACTTAGTTTGAATCTTTTCCATGAGATGAAACTACCATAGGGAGAAACTCAGTGCCGTGGGATAGTAACATTGGCGCATTTCCCACGATCTGCTATCCCCCTCCATTCAGCACTCGCCTCACCCACTCTGACGCTTTCCTCTTCTCCGAAATCAAACAAAAGGTCCTCGCTCGCGCAGGGATCGTATTACGAAGACCTTAGCTTCGAAAAAAAATATCAAGTTACACGAGAACAATAAAGACTTGTCTCACGTCCCCCTTTTCTAACCCACTGACCTTTTTCTGCCTTCCTGCTTCGAAGTTCCCCATCTGGAGGTCAACTGCTGCATGAGTACCATGGGATAGTAACATTAGCGCATTTCCCAAGATCCGCTATCCCCCTCCATTCAGCACTAGCCCCCCTCTGAAGCTTTCCCCTTCTCCGAAATAAAAAAAAGGTCCCAGCTCTCGCAGGGATCATATTACGAAGACCTTACCTTAAAAAAAAATATCAAGTTACACGAGAACAAAAGAAATGTATTTCGCACCCCCCCCCCTTTTCTCACCCACTGACCTTTTTCAGCCTACCTGCTTCTAAGTTTCCAGTTTCTGGAGGTCAACTACTGCATGAATCACCTATTAGCCCAAAAGTACGCCATCGCCAAAAAATCGCCAGTGGAACCAAGATGCCATGAGGATGACCAATTCAATAAATATCTTAGACCTCTGAGAAAAAACATCTGATTCTTTTGTTTCAGTAAATTAAGAATTTCTTAGAAAATTGACATTAAAGAGGCTTTCAACTTTGTGCTGGAAGTACCTTCATTCCTCTAGCTTGCAGAGGAGGGCCACTTTCTGCACTGAAATACATATTTAACCTGTTTCTCGTGTCCTTCAGACCATCAGCCACTCTTCTAAAGCTAATTTCCCCTGGATTGTTGAAGACATCTGTGTGTGAATGACTCTTTATGTGACTGTTTTCAGAGTGCTTGCATATGTACATCTACCAACAACTACGCATCCTAAGCACGGTCTCTCCAGCCCTGCGAATAATCCTGGGTTATTGACTAGGAGGCCTTAGTTTGGGTTCCTTCAACCCTCAAAAAGGATCTTGTATGGTAGTGGTGACAGTGTGTGTGAAGTTGACTATTCAAGTTAAGAGGCTGGGATTTGGTCCCTGCGATGACACTCCTCCCTTCCTGCACACCGATACAGTGATTCATTTTGGTAGTGTAACTGATAGCATACCTGACTTGCAATTCGGAGATCTGGGTTCGAATTCTGGCTTAGCCAAATGATTTTTTCAAGGCAAGTTTCACCATTGCTGTAGGTAACCAATTTTTCATTCCCAACAATTTGGGGTCAGGAACCATTCGATAAGCTGGTGTGTCCCACTACCTATAGCAATAAGTACTTTGGAATAAGAGGGGCTGAATCAAGAACTTTTTCATCCAAGTCTTCCATGTAGAATTTAGCTATTAATGGTTAAAGCTTCGATCCCAAAGCAACACTATCCACTTACTCCTTAAATCCTCACAAAACTTAAGTCTCATGAAGTGAGTGCATAATGGAAAAGCTTGAATGTTTTTGCATCAAATTTTCCCTCCAGTAACCACACTGACAACTATACCACATTGCAACCAACATTAACATATAAATTGGGGAAATACAAACTCAACTTGAATGATGGGACAACTCAACTCAAGCTAGACATTGATAATCTCTACCACACAAAAGAACAATTATATCGCAAGCTTATACATTGCAAGAGATAAACAAGATGAAGGAATTCTTCTTGGGTTTTCCACCGGTTGAGGCTTTCCATGGCCGACGTTTCGAGGCTCGACTCGAGCATCGTCATCAGGGCAGTTGAATGTCGGACTGAGGGTTTGATTCCCTTATATACCCTGCTTGGAGGTCAGGTGTCACGTGATTGGTTGAGGACTGGTCTCTTGGCAGCCAATCCGTTGATCCTTTGGCTTTTTAGAGCTGACAGAACGGGTTTCCAGGTGTTGCTGATGGCATAGCCTGCGCCACGGTTGAAGTTTTTATGGTCCAATCGAATTTCTATGGCCTTCTTTACGACTCTATCCCAATATTTGGTGGAATGCATCAGGATCTCGGCATCATCAAACTGGATGACGTGGTCGTATTGTATGCTGTGTTCAGCTATGGCCGATTTCTCCGGTTGTCCCAACCTTAGGTGCCGCTTATGCTCCTTCAGCCTAGTTTCGATGGTGCGTCCAGTTTCCCCAATATAGGCTTCGCCGCACTCACATGGGACTCGATAGACGCCCGGAGTTTTCAATCCCACTGGGTCTTTGGCTCTCACTAGGTAGTCCATCAGCTTGGGTGGTGGGAGATGGATGGAGGCGATGTTGAATCTCCTGAGAATCCTGGAAATTTTCCCGGAAACAGATGAAACGTATGGGAGACATGCTCTTGCTACCGGTTCTTCGATGGTCTTGGGCACTTTAGGGTTGAAGGTCCTTTGTAGGGCCATGGAAATCTGGCGGTTGCTGTATCCATTTTGGCGGAATGTTGTCTTCAGGCGATTCAATTCCTCAGGCAGGCTCTCTTCATCAGCGATAGACTTTGCTCGGTGGAAAAGCGACGTGAGAACAGCATCTCTCTGGGAGGGGTGATGGTGACTTTGTCCGTTAAGATAGAGGTTGGTATTGGTTGGTTTTTGATAAACACTATGGCCAAGGCTTCCATCGTCCTTCCGGGTGACTAGAATGTCGAGGAAAGGCAGCTTCCCGTTGTTTTCTAGTTCCATAGTGAAGGCAATATTGGGGTGTTGGTTGTTCATGTGCTGGAGGAACGTCTCCAAGGTACCTTTGCCACGCAGGCTATGCCATCAGCAACACCTGGAAACCCATTCTGTCAGCTCTAAAAAGCCAAAGGATCAACGGATTGGCTGCCAAGAGACCAGTCCTCAACCAATCATATGACACCTGACCTCCAAGCAGGGTATATAAGGGAATCAAACCCTAAGTCCGACATTCAACTGCCCTGATGACGATGCTTGAGTCGAGCCTCAAAACGTCGGCCATGAAAAGCCTCAACCGGTGGAAAACCCGAGAAGAATTCCTTCAACTTGTTCGCCGGGAAAAACTTCGATCCGATAAACAAGATATTGACTAGCATGTTTAAGCTAGTAAGCGCTCCATCAGAGGACAGATTCATTTCACCACACTATTGGGTGAATGCAATTTTTCCACTGCAACCAAGACTTATGCACCTAAGGCACATACTGCTGAATGAACACTCACGGAAGATGGATGCAACCCACAAACAGGAATATAACCTCCCTTTTATAAACTTTTTGGTATACTAAGATAAAAAAATAGGGAAACTTCAATTTTGTAAACTAGAAGTCCTACTGTAATAACTATAGCAAGAAATTCGCATCTAATTTCCTACTTATGAATAGAAAACTATGTGTAATGCTTTACTTCCTTTTCCAATGCTATGCAATCATTAAAAATTTTTTCCCACAACTCAAGAAAATTCCAAGGTTTTCCCCATATTTTTTGGTGGCTTATAATTAAAAAATTTCCCCAATTTACCCCAAGGGTGGGCTTTGGAGTTGCAAATGATATTTAAAATAATTAGGTACACAAAGAATAATTCAACCAATTATGAATATACATTACATCACCACTCACCTTCCTTATGAATCAGCAATAAAAAACGTTCCTTCGCAATAGTGTGTGGCACCTTGTTCCAGTAGAGAAACTGCAAAGCCATCTTATGAGATCTTTCAAAACCAAGATCAATAACTGACGATGATGAACTTCCACTTTTGATTTCTACTAAATATGATTTGTAAACTGTTTCCACAGTTGGCTCTGCTTCAACATCATCATTAACTAAAATTTTCTCTTTTGTCACAAATCCTGAAAGAATTTAAAATATTTTAAATGCAAAAGCACAAAATTTCACAACTATGTTGCAAAACAGTTAAAATATGTTAATAAAAGGGTAATAAAATAATTACACAGGTAGAAATGACAGAATATCCCTCAATTATTAAGGATATTTACACCCCCAAGATTTTAAAACATCATAGAATACAAGAATAATTCTACTCAATTAAGAAATTAACAGAATATGTGAGGGATGATTTCACAAAAATATTAAGTGTAGCATTTGAAGAAATGAGTGACAAAAATACTTGAGCAACAGATATAAATACTAGATATAACTATTAAAACGCTGAACCTACAAAGTCAAATATCATCAAAATAAGTAATGGTGATAGGAAGATGCAGGTACCAAGAAAATGAAGGGTAGAAAAATTTAAATCAGCCCTGCTTTACATTGATAAGAGAAACCTACGACGATAAGTATTTTGATGAAAACATAGGCTGAAAACACGACAGTCAACACTTAGTTATTGAAACTAGATTAGCAGGTTATAGATACCATACAAAAAAATCTGTGCTGTGACTGCACTAAATCTGCACTGTAACTGGACTAAACTCTGTGTTTAGCACAGTCACAGTACTCTTTTCTGTGCTAGACTGTACTATGGCAGCTGGAATTTGAGAAGAACTGTACTGTAACAGTGCTGAAACTGTGCTACCCTATTGGAAAAAATCAGCTGATTCAATTGAAAATGCCAATTTTCAATTGAATATTCGTATTTCCAATTGAATATCCAAAAATTCAATTGAATTTTCAAATTTTCAATTGGAAATATGAATATTCAATTGAATATTAGGAAATTCAATTGAATTCGAAGAAAAGATACAATTGAATTCCCAAATATCCTATTGAAATCTCAAATACTCAATTGAATTCTAAAATATTCAATTGAATTCTCCAATATTCAATTGAAATCAAAAATACCATTATACCGTTATTCATATGTTTACGTGCACATGGTAGACTGGGTTGTGGTCAATTGTGGTTAATTTTTTGCTTGTGGAGAAAAAATTATTTAATATCGGTGTTATTTAACCTGTGCTTGATCCCCACAGCGTTGTGTTAGGTCATTCGTGTGTCTCTTAAGTGATATAGCGGAAGTCTTGATGTGATTGTTGTGCTATAGTGTGTTCATTTAGTAATGTATCGTTCGCCTTCAGTTTTTTCACTGTTTATACTAACGTTTGTGTTTAAAATGTAAGCATATTTATTTAACTTAATTATGCATACGTGCGTTACGTCACCGGCAAAAAACTACTAGCATTGTCGGAATAGTGTGTATCACGCAGGTTTGTTTGTGTGAAGTGAAATTCCCGCGTTCTTGTATAAACATGAGTGACATGTTTCTGTTGTGAAAAACAAGTTATGTTGGCATAATGCAAAACCAGAATTATATTAATTAGTATTTCAAAGAAGCCTTTCTTAGATAAAGACCTGTGAGATATTTGTTGGTGAAGTTGTTATCGCTAATCGCAGAAAAATGTTTGCTTTTCGACAACTATACAACGTTGTTTGAACTGGTAAAAGATGTGGCTCTCATGGTATAGTTGTTGTTCTGCAGGTAATCATGGCAAAACTATATACAGCTTTTCGATAACTATTCATGATTGTGAGAAGTGATGGAAGATGTGGAAAAGCCCAATTAAAGTTTTTATGACACTGCTTCTAAAAATATTTCAACTTTAATTTCTGTTCACATATTTTATTTATTCAGAATTCGGGATTCGTGAAATTTAGATGTAAAGTATATCCTACCTAATAATAAGTTTACCATATTGGATGTATTTATGTATTTGTAATTTTTTCAATTTAACCGTTCAATTGAATATTTTTCACTGGAATATTTCCAATAGGGTAGAGCTTCGACTGCACTGGGTAACATGACTGGAACTGCACTAAGGTTCAAACTGTACTATGACAGGGCTGGATAACATGACTCGAACTGTACTGTGGCTTAAACTGCACTGTGACAGGGCTGGATAACATGACTGGAACTGTACTGTGGCTCAAACTGGACTGCGACTACGCTGGATAACAAGACTGTAACTGTACTGTGGCTCAAATTGGACTGTGACTGGGATGGGTAACATGACTGGAACTGTACTTCGGCTCAAACTGGACTGCGACAGGGCTGGATGGTTACTTTTACCAGTCATTGACAGGAGAAAATATTTACTATATTATTTCATCATCATCATCATCACTGGTCAACAATCCTAGGATTGGTTTGACGCAGCTCTCCACTCAGTTCTCCTATCAGCTAATCTTTTCACACCTATGTATTTCTTCTCTTTCACCTCTGTCTTTACTTGTTCCATATATTTTGTTCGAGGTCTTCCTTTTCCATTCTTGCCTTCCACTTGTCCTTCGACGATTGTCTTAATCCGATTAATTATCATTTCCATGACAAAATGAATGTATAAAATATTTAAAAATTGTATGTTGACATTACTGCGGCAATGCATAACTCCAAATTGCTTATTATTTTGGTAAACTATGTTCAAAAGAACAACTTCCACTGATACTCCGCCATCTTTGCTGCACAGCATTGGAGTTGTGCCATTCTTTGTTTACGTGATCTCATCCTATAAATTCTACGCTATATGATAGATACGTCAATATAAGATCGATGCTAAGAATGTGAAGAAGTGAATGTTACATCACTTACATCAAATTTAGCTACTTAGCCAGGAATTTTTTCAGTGGGTAAAGTGATAATGTCAATTTTGCTGAAATCCGTATGGTTCGCGATGAATCAACTTTCCACGATTGATTCTGACGACTCTCAATCTACTCCTTGCGAAGCATGAGAGAGTTGAAAAATAGGTATATCTTTATTTTTAGTCTGTTAAGAGCAAGGCAACAACTAAAGATCTTTGGTATTCTATTAAAACTGACCTGAAATTGGGTGAATAGCATATGCTGAATAAATTCTATTACGATGGAGTGCAGTTTGCATTGTGGCTGCTGGGGGTAAGTACTAAACTTCTCTAAAATTAAATTCAGACAAACTTAAACAGCCAGATTTTGACAGAACACTTTATTAGATATAAGTATGTAATGTGCGTTCCTTGTAATTTCAGGAAAGCCGCCAAAGAGGCAAATGAATTGAGCAGCCATGCCTTATCAAGACTTTTCTGTCAATTTTATACTTATAATCATGAGCATATTTTTATATGATAAATTTCTTTTGTTTTCATTTCTTATTGTCATTTATTGCACTCCAATGAGTTAGAACTTAAGCTTCATCAACAAAATCTATCGAGGTGTGCATTTGTGTGGCAACTTGACAGTGTAACAATAAATTTTGAGTTATTTTGGGTTGAATGTTAATGTGACAATTGATGGGAGAAAGACAACGAAGCAGGTGATAATGAACAGCAAAAAATAGAATGGATCAATTGTTGTTGACAGTGCAGGAGAGAGAAGAGGGTAGTATGGTTGGAAAAAGAGTGGCATGTGGGTGTTGGCCCTCCGAATGTGTTCACCGGGATAACTATAAAAAGTGTTTATTAAGTGTATTAACCATATTTGTGAAGTTTGCAAGGAAATAAAAACATTACAACAAATAGCACTGAAGTAAATTTAGGTGGTTTTTATATAGTATCAGTTGATGTGCAGAATAAGATTTGTCAATTTTTCTCATTGGACCTAAGTGCTTCGATATCAATGTTTTTGAGTACCATCAACTTTGTTTATATTAAGAAAATGGAGCATAGCGAATTCAGTAAGTGTCTGTTAGGATTATGGTCTACCTTTCCTTTGACTTGTCAATATTCAAATGAAAGTAGTCGTTTTGGTCACTGCTATGTCTCAATCTATGCCGTTTTCAGGTTGGATCAGTCAACCAATCTTCACAAACACCTAAAAAGGGAGCTATATGTATATCTTTGCTAATTGGCCCATCTTGATTTAATTCTGCTTCTTGTTTTCATTATGATCTACAAGGAATGCAATAGCCACATCCATAGGCTGTCAATTATTGATTCAAGGAAAGAGTATTATAGTAAAAACTGTGCTGTGGCTGCACTATGACTGTGCTATGGCAGCTGCACTGTGACAGTGCTTTGGCAACTGCACTGTGACTGTGCTATGGTAACTGAACTGTGGCTGTGCTATGACTGTACTGCGATGTTTCAATTTAAGTGCAGTTTAAGTTGAGTCACACTGCAGTCCCTTCAGCACAGTTACAGTGGAGCTTTAGTACAGTCGCAGCACAGATTTTTTTGCATAGGTAGTGTACTAGGATAGGGAAGGACACAACCAATTGGTATATTTGAGAGGTGGGAGTAGGCAAACAGGTGACAACCAAAATCTATGCGCCCAAGTTATCCACATCAAGGGCAATCGCAGGGGTCAACCTGCCTAGAATGCAATGGGCAAACGTCATCAAATTAGTGGCCTTTGGGATAATGCAACAGCAAATAGGGCTGAAAAACCCTGGATCTCACAAGAATCATGAACAAAACCATGAAAATCTACTGCCAACAGTCAACCACTTGACAAAATTATAATATGTTTACACTTTGAATTCACATTACTGCACTTATTACCAGGATCTTGACACTATAATTTCATTCAAATACGTACGTTAAAACGAAATGAAATTTATTTCTGTATGTCATCTCTCTTGAAGTATAAAAAATGATATTTAAAGAAAAACCAAGAATTAAAAAAAAGCTGACCATTGGCCAGTAAAGAGACTCATCAAGTGATAGATCTTACTCAAAGAGGTTGAGGGATGGGTTGGCTACCCCAGTGAGTTGAACTCCAAATTGGAGGAGAGGCTAACCTGCGCAAGAACTTACTTAAAGAGAGCTCAGTACAGGAGGAAGAAAAAAATTAAGGATCCCACATCTAAGAAAGGTTCAACCAGAGCATGAAACATGAGCAAAAGGGCTAAAACAGAGAGGGCAAAAGACTTAAGAACTGAGAGAACTCTAAAAACTCTCACTCAGTAATTCAACCTAGAGGCTGTTTTGAATAGGTGATGGTAGACCTGATCCAGACTTAGCCACAGGCACAGAATAAGTTAGGCTCATCTTCTAAGTTAATACAGGTCTTCCATGAATTAAAATCTAGTAACTCCTACTCCCTCAAAAAGTACTATAAAACTTTAAAACGTGAACACCATGTTTTAGTTTATGAGACAAAAAGAAAGTTCATTATGCATACCATTAATTCCTCAGATAACCAAAGAAAGGCTGCCTGGAATTTGATCAAAAATTCCACTTCTTCAAAAGCTTCTAAATCTTCCATTGACATGGTTTTTCATGACAGCTCTTTAATATCAGACTAAACTGTCCTAGCCAACTTGCTCAATAATAAGTTCCTGAATACCATCAATGATCAGCAAACTTTCTCAAACACACCAAAGAATCCTGTTAACACTCCTAACTTCAGAATTCATTATTCTTAGTCTACCTTCCTTTATCTCACAGACGAGAAAGTGGGTATTTTTCCAGAGAAATTAAAGGTAGCCACGGTGGTCCCAATTTTCAAGAATGTTGACCCTCAGGACATGAATAATTACAGACCCATTTCTGTTCTATCTGAATTTTCAAAGGTTTTTGAACAAGTCATCTTTAACAGAATCTTATCGCTTTTAACTAAATTTGATATTCTCTCTAAAAAACAATTTAGTTTCATGAAAAATAGGTCAACCAAAATTGCCATGACTAAGTTCATTCATAATGTTATTAGTGAACTGAAACAAAATTCCTGGGACTACATGTGCATGAATCATTATCCTGGGAAATGCATATTGATATTCTTTGTATCAAAGTGGCATCTGGATGTTATCTCTTTAAAAGGATCAAAGCGCTCACTGACACCAACACGTCCCTTTCTATCTACCATGCTTATATCCATAGTAGGCTGAAATATGGAATTGTGGTCTGGGGCCATTCTCAGTACAGTATTAGGCATTTTAGACTCGAGAAATAGGCCATTAGGATTATTCAAGGTATTTATGGCAGAAATAGCTGCCGGGAGCATTTTAAATCTCTGGGTATTCTTACATTACCTTGTCTATATATATTTTCATCTATTGTTTTTATCCTTCAATACAGAAGCATGTTTGAAATCGGAATAAATGGTGATGTACATGATTACAATACTAGAGCTTCTAAAGACTTCAGGATTGTCTCCCATAATCTCACCAAGTATAGCAAAAACCTTGTTTATGCTGGAGTGAGATTTTTCAATGCATTTCCTAAATAATTAAGGTAAATATGTCCTATGTGTAACTTTAAGTAACAACTATACTGGTATCTGGTGAACAATTCTTGCTATTCTATTGATGAGTTTATGTCATTGTATCTGAATATCTAATTTTTACTTTTATTGTCTATGTTTGTTTTGTGTGCCTACTTGTCTTGTTCTATACATGTTGACCACATGTCCTGGAATTAATAAAGAAGACTAATTATTATTATAGGGATTCCGTGGGTCACTATTCTATGGCACAGGCATATGAATTCAGGGTAGAGAGCCAATTCCTGCCCATATGTCACCTAGCACTCTGAGGATTTTGTTTGGGAATGTGCCCGAATACTTCATCTGAAATTTGAACTGGAGACCCTGCAATTAGTAACCAAGCTCTCTTCCCTCGACTACTATCCCACCAGGCCTATTATTATGACAGATGTCAAGAGCATAATGATTACATGGATTTGCAAAACTAAGCAGACAACTCTGCCTATAGGGAATGAAAAACAAAATTGGAGACAAGTTATCAATGACAAATTGCATTTCATTTGACATTCAAAAGCCCACAGGAGTATATTTTTGCCTATTGTAGTGGATATTCCAGTCCCTTGGGTCATTTTTCTTTGAGAGAGAATAAAGAGAGCTGTTATCTGCTCTTTCGGTTTCCTTAACAAAAATTATGTGCTAATGATATTTAAGTCTCTCCCAGAAAAAGATAAAAAATATCAATTCATAATAATGAAGGCCCACAGTTGATTATTGACTGTGATTTCAGTGGATAAGAGTGATGTCATATCAAAGAATATATATGAAAACTATGGTCAGTAGCTTACCTAAAAGACTGTGACTCTGATTCAACGAGGCTTGTATGAAGTTCACATACTTATCGAACGAATGTAAAATGCGAGAAGTTTTACTAAGGTGGTCGTACATTATTAAGATACTGGACATTTCAGAGTCAAGTGATTCCACCTGCAATCCGATGATCATCACGCCGTTCTTCTCTTGACCAAGTAGCTTCCATTGCTTTGTTCTTCCTGAATTAGAAATGAATTTTAACACGCTTCTATGATAAATATAGTAGCACTACATGCAATCAACAAAAAATACTAAAACGGCAGGAAAATACGAACTTACCGAGTTCGTTTAAATACTGGAACTGTTTCAGTATAGTCTCCGGAATTCTATGATGAGCGACCATAATAACATGAACTCAGAACTCAGGGAGAAGAGACCATGAATTAACTTGCACAGTAATCCTCACTGTTAACAATGATTTTACATTTTACTGCATTGACTTTCAAATTTCTTCATCCCTCTGCACTCCATCTTACCATAAAAGCCTTCAAATGGTGTGGAACATTTAAGATTTAAACGGACAGCACGGACACTTTAGAAAACATGGTTGCCATCCCTGAAATGTATTGATTACCTTACTGAGCGATGAAATAGAAAAAACACTGACGTTTCAGACTACATCTGATACGAATTTTCTCATCCACATGCAATCTGCCTTGCCCGAGAACATTGGCAACAGATTATTCATTAAGAGGAATACTAAGTAGTCGATACAATATTATAGAAACTATGCAGCGCAATGTCACTTAACTCTCAGTACAAAATCCGGCATTATATAGGGTCAATAGGAATATGATTCGTCACATAGAACGTTTTAAATATTACTATTCTCAAAAGTTACTGAATACCAACAAAGATACACCGTGTGAAAAGAATAACGAATGACTAGGCGCTCTCGACTACTCGGTCTAAATGAAATCATGAGACACAATTCTCCACATCAATTTAGTTTCCGATTTTAAATCTCAAGTGCAGGAGATTCCCGATAATTATAAGAGAGTATAACACTATAGAATTGAATTTGCAATGATTGTATGTTGGGGCATAGACTCATAGGCTTCAGCAGTTCCAAGTAATATCTTATTCAATCCACGTTTTTACCGATGCCATGAGTGACACCGGAATAGTTAAATTTGGATACAGAGTGATTTCAACTTAGGTTTCATCGACCGGCTCATTTTCTTGCAACCATTTATTCAAGAGGCATCGAAGTTGTAACTACCATGTAAATATAAAAGCGTAAATCTGTAACATGCATAAAAGAGAAAAATATATACGTCAAAATCAGTCATGGTGCTTCGAAAACAACGTATGTCTCGAGGAAATGGTGTAATTTACTTTAAAAAATTGATTAACCTCAGGAAATTAAGATTGAACCAAGCGTACCAAGTTTGTACACAGATTTCTTGCACTGCGCCGCACTGCGCCCAGCGACAGTGTTTGTTTTTTTCTCTCGACATGTCTCGATTTCCCCTATCCCCCTATGGATACCGCTGGCCGCTGGCCACTGGGGTTGCACTGCCACTGCGCATATCATCGCGCATTGCGTGGATTGTGTTCTGGGATGTGATTGTGTGCCTCTCATGGGTGTATTGGATTCATCACAGAGCATTGTGTGGATAAGTTTGACCATCTGTATTTTAGAAAAATTGTAACGATCACTTGCTTAGAAGTATGCATTCTATTTCTGAGGTGGGCTCGAACGTTCCAGCTTTTTTAGCAAAGCTGTGGAAACTTGTCGAAGATCCAACAACAAACAGCCTCATAGCATGGAGTTCGGTAAGTTATCATGAGTTCGCGGAGCCCTCCGGCGAATTATTTGTTGATAGTAGATAATATTTTAACCACTAGAGTAAATATTAGGAAATATACCTGTGTATTCTTAAATATTCAGTCCTTTCTAAGGTGTAATTAATTATGACGTAATACCTGTGCGCAAGGTAAGTCTTGGTCATCCGTCAAAATGAGGTCGGTCGTTATTTCGTATGTATTGTGTTACTACAAATTCTATTTATTGTAAACTGAAAACTCCATGACTGGTAATGGGAATTTTGGTCTTGACTCACTTTTCAGGAGGGTTCGAGCTTTCTAATCCGGAACCAGGCGCAGTTTTCTCGGGAACTTCTGCCCCTGTATTACAAACACAATAATTTAGCCAGTTTCATTCGGCAGTTAAATATGTGTAAGTGACAGTAAAACTTTTATTTGTTGTTAAAATTGACAATTGCTTTTGTATGCGTGACAGCTTTCACATAAATTTCGCTTATTTTTTCCTCAGATGGCTTTAGGAAGATATCGTCAGTTGATAGCGGTGGGTTAAAACTGGATAAGGATGAAATGGAGTTTGCCCATAAATATTTTCTTCGTGGTCATCCTTACCTTCTGGACAACATCAAGAGAAAGGTGAGGCTCTTTATCGGACATCCGAATGGGTTACTATTTACCAATTTTGCTAAATTTCCCTCTCTTGCTTTGTCGTATATTACGTTTTCATGCATGTGATCACTTTTTGTTATTGATTGCCCCCCAATTTCCACTCTCCATGAGCTTTTGTTATGCTAGGAACTTTAAAGCCTTCGTCTTAAAAGGGAATTTAATGCCGTAAGTACACGAGGGAACTCCCTGCGCCTTTACCCTGAGCCCCTAATCCTCGACTTCGTGCTTGAAGCTCCTTAATACGGAGAATCCTCGGAACACATTCTACAGGAAACTTTGTTCTCGGTATCGCCTTTAGTAGCTAACTGGTAGGTATGGAACATGTTATTTCCGACAAGACGTAAGCCAGTTTAAACTATTGATAATACTCAATAATTAAAAATTTAGGCCGTAATTGCTGAGCATACCAAGCCGGTCTGCCTTGTTAATATAAGGTACAACTTCTCGTAAAAAGCCTAACTCGTGGCTAGTGATGTATTTATGCAAAGATAATCGAATGCAAAACTTAACATCGTTTGTTGTCAAGAATTCCATTATAATGCATTCCAATTACTATGTTGTAGATAAGTTACATTCTGGGTATAGATGCGGATGTCAAAATCATTTAAGAATGTAGGGTTTAAATTTAAATCATAACATTCAACAATACATTCCCTCTAATGAGTATGTATGCCATTGATATTTAATTGGTAAACGCGAGAAAAACCAGCTGTTTTAATATTTCTCGCAAAAACTGCTGTTTTCTGGGCAATATTTTCCTAACTACATGGAAGGAGAAGTATGGGGAATTTATGCGAAGCAAATTTTTTCCTGATAAAATTGTATGCAATTGACAGTGATTAGCCAAGATATTCCGGGACAATGTACTGGTGAATGAAAAGCATCAGTTGACAGATTTTGTTCTATTCATTACTCAACAACAGGTGAGGCATGAGGTCTCTTGTCCTCATCTTGAGTGGCCTGCATTGTAAAGGCCTGGTTACACGTTACATTAACAAGTACAAGTTAATATACTTTTGCATGAATGATTTTGGTGGAACGGAACATGTACGAATGCATGAACCAAATTAGAGAATGGGTTATATTTTCTGTGCATGCATTTGCAGTAAGTTGGGTGGTTACACGGTGCATTTTGGCATTCATTCTCACGTTCATACATTTAGACACTAACCTGTACATGTTAATGTATCGTGTAACCAGGGCTTTAACACTTTCGTTAGTTAATTGGTGTTAATTTGGTATATTTTCTTGTCTGTCAAAAAGCAACCACTTTCAGTTTGTGGATTTACCTACAGTCAGAATCATGACAACTCATGCCAAACGTGGTTAGAACTAGAGTGCAAAAAACGTCCTAAATTTTGCCTTAAAGGCATAATTATAATTAAGGAAACTTCTTTCAAAAGTCTTCAATTGTTTTTGTCAAAAAATTATATAACTTAACTTAATATATGGAAAAAAGAGCTTGGAGATGTGGTTCTTTGGTTCTTGAGATTTCGATGACCTTGATGAAAGAAAAAAAATTAATGTTTGAATCTATGGCATTCCTTATGCCCCTTCTTCCATTTGGATATGTAGTTGTGGAAAAAGCAAGGATGGTTCACAATTCTGAAATCGGCTAATTTAGGTGCTCTGACCATTTCCTTTGTATTTCACTCTCTTAAATATATCTAGAACCATTTTGCACGGGTCGATTGGTTTAGTGTGTTTTGTTTTGAATGGAAGTGATCACCAAATCAAATTAACTTAACCTGGATCCGCCCAAAATATTTTTTTGAGATTAATAATTGATATTCTAGGGAAATGCTAAGGGTCTCATTTTTTTACATTCTGAAAATATTACATTGATCGGTGGCGTAGTTTCCGAGATATAGGCTGTGACATAAATGTCACATTGGGCGGATCTGTTGTCTTTTGGTGCAAGGTAATATTTTCCCAGAAAAAGCAAATATTTGTCGCATTTGAGCTGAGGAGTTCATATAAATGATAAAAAACCCTAGAATATTTATTTTGTACATATTATTATTTACGTACACTATTTTCAGGCTTTTGTTTAACTTTTAAGTAAATTATTGAAAATTTAGCAATAATTTGCAGAGTTCTATTGCCCGTGATTCATAAATTTTTCGATGCAAACTGCAATGTTTTAAGGTGTACAAATTTTGCGATGTTATTTCACAAATGTGAGGTATATTTAAATTTTTATATTACAAACTTATCAAATACACATCAAGTAAAATTCTTCAAGTTTTCGTCAGGAGTGTTATGAAATTACAGAACCTTGAATTAACACAATCAATGGATTTGTTGAAGTTACATTTAAATAATATTTTTACTGGGCTAATAGGTAAAAAAGTTGAAAATGCATTTCCCCAATTTTGGAAAATAAATAGAATAAATGCATATTTGAAAAATATTCTCACAACACATAAGAGTGTAATGTAGTATAAAAATGAAATTTGAATCAATTTGTTTCAAATAAACTAAAGATTGATTTAGAGATGAATGCCGGCGGTTACGTACCATTTTGAGTGGTAAGTAGAAAAGCAATATTTGTCCATATTAGATGTATCGCATGCAGTGCGGTTGACGGAAGCGCAGTATCCTCCATCACGGCGACGCCATATTTTATGTAGTATAACATGTACTAAATGATCATTAGAATTGTAACATATTTCATTGACTGCCTCTGTTGAAAATGAAGTAGCACGGCAGCTATACTTGGCTTTGCATCGATATATGGCCAGTTATTTTTGCACTATTACATGCCTGAACTCTAATTGTGACATGCAAGGACCAGATTTCGCTTGTGAACAGATTGTGAACAGCAACATCCAAAAGCCAAGGAAATATATTCCACCACCAAAACTGATTGTCTTCCGCTTAATGAATGCATGCAAGGATGGATACCAAAATACGATATCATACTACTGCTAAAAGAGAGTTTTCTCAGTGGGAAAAATCCCCCTGGAACGTTCTTTCAATTTAGTGATCTACGGGCGTAGCTCCCACAATTTGTGTTTCATGTTGGGCATCGTATTGTCTGCACAGTGAAGGTATTTACTTATCTCAAGGAACCTATTCCTTTGCTTGGCTACGGCAAGCATTGAGTTGTGAAGATCCCCAGAATCTTCCCAGGAGCATCGCATGAATGAAACCCTGTTACAATCCCATAGCAGTAAAATTCCTTTGAAACTTTTCATCTCCTCTATACTGATACTAGGGGATGAAAAAACAATAAACATAGTGACTATGTGACCATGAATTCCAAGTTTCCCACTTCTCTGGATATTATTCTTACCAAGCAATGGTGGGTGGCCTGCTAGTAATACTGTAACTGCTTGGTTGAAGCTCACACCACCTACAAGTCTTTACACAAGTTGTGAATCTTTTGTGCTGGGGAAATTCATACTTGTGTTAGGTCCCAATGGATTATGTACAGTGGAGCCCCGATCTATCATTCCTGCATTGATCGTTTTCCCGCATTCATCGTTCGAAGATCGCGGTCCCGTTGTATAATTTTCCAGCGTCCATCGTTTGATGAAAATGAGATGGAAGTGTTTACAACGTGTTATTTGTGGCTAATAACGACAGACATCTTGAATCTTCCCTAGGAGATTGAAATACCATAGGGAGAAGCTGAGTGCCTTGGGATAGTTACATTAGCACATTTCCCAAGATCTGCTATCTGCCTCCATTCGGCACTCTCCTCCCCCCCTCTGAAGCTTTCCTCTTCTCCGAAACAATTAAAAAGGTCCCAGCTCGCGCAGGGAACGTATTACGAAGGCCTTAGCTTTGAAAGAAAATATCAGTTTACACAAGAGCAATAGAAACGTGTTTCACGCCCATTCTCGCCCACTGAATTTTTTCAGCCTATCTCCTTCAAAGTTCCCAGTTTATGGAGGTCAACTGTTGAATGAATCACCAATTAGCCCAAAAGGTGTCTAACAATGAATTTTGGGAATTGGTATTATACTTCTATTAGATTGAAATATTAGTAATGTGCACATAATTCATAAAACACGACATATTTCTAACATTTTTTAAGCATTTTAAGCAAGGAAATAGTTGGACAAATAAATTGGTGATTTCTGGCAGATCTCGATATCCTTGCCGCTGATTGTGAGCTTCTCAGCAGTAGATGCGGCATTTTTTTCGAAAACAGGGCATCAGGTTACAATTTACGAGTTATGCTATAAGTCTCACTTTCAGAGTTGCTAACAAAGCTATGTTCTCTCAGGATATTTTGTTTCTCCCTACTAGCAATCTGAATTCATCTGCTCATCTAGAGCTACGCTACTTATTGTTAGTAATGAGTGGGTAAGTTGCCTTCTCTATAGGACAAAAAATTTTATTGCACAGTCATATGGTCATGCTTCACCCTCTCCCTAAGCTCTACTTACGCCGTATGCAATAGCATTAGTGGCAAACTTAACCTTGTACAAGTGGTTCCATACTTTCCAGGGTGGGTTGACTTAAAATCAGCGAGTGTTTTTCGTGTGGGTTCAATAAAGTTCGGTTTCATTTTTATTAGTTTTATTTTTGTCTTCGGACCATGGCCCTGCTGAAGAAACAAGTGAGAACTTTAAAAGATGGACTGGAAATAATTGAAGATGAAGAAAAGAATTCGATCTAGTAGTGCGTGAGTATTGCAACGCCTCGGGTTGTCCGCTAGCATATGACGGCAGGGGTGGGGTTAGAGTGAGATACCTGGTGAAAACAAGAAGTGGGATGAAGCCGAGGATCAGGTGGGCGTGCTGCTGACGATTAACGCAACATTGTTAACGCTTTACACATTGCCTCAATCATATTAAAAATTTAATTGTTGGAAAGGGACATTTCAATTAATAAACTATTTTTGGCCTTTTTGATCCATCTCACAACCAATCACTACTTTAGTGAAAGCGGTTGTTTTAGGCATAACATGCACATTGCTCTCGTAAATACGTGCACTTGAAATGGCATTTGATAGATAAGAATTTTTACATCAGCCAGAAATCCATAATAGCAGTGAAAATGCCGAGTGGATTGCAAACATTTTTTAGCAAGGCGTGTTTCTTTAGGATATTTGAAAGAGGTATTAGTCGAATCAACAATATGACCTCAGTGTTTTGATAAAGTAATAATATTCCTGTAATCAGCTAAAATCTTGTTTGAATCCATTGATGAATATCCTAATTTGCCAAAATGTAGCGTTTCCTGGGACATAGGCAACCGGGCCAAACATTCCCGCACTCGTTATTTTTTTCATCCATCCCCCTGAAAAACGATGGATCGAGGTTCCACTGTAGTTGCATGTGAGAATATTCAAAAATAATGGTTGTAAACTGACTAATTATTTCAACCTTCTTTTGATGTTCAACTGATTATGTAGGTGAAAGGCCAATCATACCATTGGTTCCATTCCAATGGTAACATTCCTGGTTACCATTGGAAGATTTAAATTTTTACATGAAGAAGAAGGCAGTATTTTTTAAATTTAAAATGTCATAGAAGTTCATGGCTTAGGAATAGTTTATTCTAATGTCATATATTGAAATCAAGCGAATCGAGTCTGTTGATCCCATCTTGCCTGGTTAACACGTTCCGTGCTGATGACGTAGCGTCTACGTCATGGCAGCCACTACCCAGTGACTGATGACGTAGATGCTACGTCATGATTCCCTTTTGCGTTATATTCCGCCCTGAGCGCCAGCCACCGCTGTTAGGGTATGGGAAAGGGTCAGTCACCACTCTTTGCCTATTTGCCGTGCGGAAAGCTCCGAAAAAAATTTTTTTTCGATTTTTTCCGTGTTTTTTCTATTTTACCCGGTTTTGCTCTGCAAGGACGTCTTTGGGGGTGGCTTTTTACAATGTATTTTTTTATTACTTTCATTTTATAATGCAGAAAACAGTTGTATATTCTCACAATTGTCCTTGTACCTTTAAAAAAAACTTTTACAAATACATATTCAAAACGAAATAATAAAAAGATACTTTTACATTTGACGAGGATAGGTAATCACTTTATTACAAGGTATTTTATCTTTCTTTATGACTTTTAACGCAATGATTAGATTGTGTTTAGTTAATTGGTTTTTACAAGAAGGAATACAGATATTTTTCCCTTGTTGTTATTTTCATTTTTAACGTCAATTAACGCTATTGTGGTAAATTGCTTAGCTGGTTGCCTAATTTCGGACATACTCCAGGTATGTGTATTTTTATCCTTACAATAACAATAAATAAATAAAAATAAAATAGCAATCCGTTCTTATACTTTTAAAGTTTCTGAGTGAATTTTATTTGCTATGATTTCATCATGGCAAAATTTGTTGTTATCCCTATGTTTATTTGCTGCTATGCATGAAATAATATATTTGCATAAATTTTACAATAACTTCAGCAAAGTCCTGGTTCCACATTGCGATTTATTTTTACTATTTTCATTTCATGCACAATAGCCAGACTTCTCCATCCTTATGTTCACTAGCATTTGAATTAGAGACTCATTACTTCATTTTTTCCATAATATCCAAAATACTTACAAGCACTCTATTTGGCATCCTCCCCAACAAAAAAATTCCTAAGAGAACAATTTCCACTAACCCAGTCACATGCCGCCGAACTCGGAGAAACTGATCCGGCCCGAGGATATAAAATGGGCAATACGTGTCCTGAAGGAAATTTACTAGATGGAAATATTTAACCATAAAAGAATTTCCCCACTTTTTGGCCTTATTTTTCGTGCTAGAATTATCCAAATCTCCCGTATCTCCAATAATTGAAAAGCTTGATCTTTATATGACTTGCATTGCTTCAGGAGAGAGAAGTCGCTTGATCAATTCATGTCAATTCTCCAAGCCCTTCAAATCAACAAGAACCTATCTACGTTCTCTGACTCTAACACTTCTCTGGCCCACTGATTATTCAAAATTAGCCCCATATAGACCCCAAAAAATAAACGAATCTACGAGAAGGCAAGGGTGCACGCCAAGAAAGCCACAGGCGGTGGTTGGATATAGCAATTAAAATTGTGGCATCGATCATTCGGATCAAATGATGACTGACTTTCCCATTGAAAGAAAATTCATCAAATGGTACTAAAAATTGGGAATCCACCTACTGAAATCACTGTTGCTGAAACGTAATTTTTATTCAAAGAAAATTTTTGAAAAATTCCTCTCATCGACTTTCTTATTCCAGTTATAGAATCTCTTATGACAATATCTGTACCTTCGATCCCTTTGAGGAGATAGTCATCCTAGCCTGCCTCAAGCAAAACCAAGGTCTTATTAGGACATTTCCCCGATTATATGAAGAACACGATAGACAGAAAAGACGAAAACAGAAGAGATGTAGGCAGTGCTTCAAGAAGAATGTACACCAGGATACATAATATTATAGCCCCACCTGCCTATCTGATCCTCGATCGTGTCTTGACTGTTTCTAGAAGTATCACAAGAATCTGTGATGAAGAAAATTATTTACCCAGCGGGAAAAAATTATTTTTTAATGTTTACCTTGTATATTTTCTATTTCAATATTTATTTAAAAAGATATTATTTTATGTGAAGTATTTAGTAACTGAAAAATTATTCTAAAAATGCTGGTCAATTTTTGATTTGTAAAACAATATGTTTCATTGCAACAATTCTTCGTTTATACAAATTTTCCCTTTCATTTATAAACCAATGTATATCATTATAAAATCTTATCCAGAGGATATCATATCGTTCATAATAATTTTTCCACCATAGGGAGCAACACTTTTGCTGGAAATATTGGTAAGACTCGCAATATTTTCTTTTGAGCAATAAAACATTTAAAATCGTATTTGAATGTATCATTTCCAGATTATAAAAATAATGTTTGCTGCATTACTATTTCCATTAGTTTTTTCCAGAAAGTGATAAAGTCTGAACGGGTTTTCGCTATAGTACTGACAAAGAGCAAAGAAATGTGGGAAACATGTAGGTGTGTTGCGGGAAGGTATCAAAAGTTTGACAGGGTACTTAGAAAATTTAAATTTCAAATTTTTAAAAAATGAAGGGTTATTTAAAAAAAAAAAGTGCGAAAACATGTAGCAGGCATCACAAATCATAAGATCACGTCGTTAAAATAATAATAAAAAAATACAATTTTTGCCAAAAAGTCAGCCACAGGGCATTTTCTTCAAAAAACGGTCAGCACGGAATGTGTTAAGAATTTATACCGATAAACAACCTATGAATCATTTTTAATGCAGGTGTTCTATTTAATTTTAGATCCCGACTGGTGCAGTTCATGGCAGTGGCTCAGTGAGTGGTGGTACGAATGGGAGTGTAAAGCCAGAGATTGCTTCTCGTGTGCTGCTAGATGTGAAGCAAATGAAAGGGAGGCAAGAAAGTTTGGACTCAAGGTTCAATGCATTGAAGCGTGAAAATGAAGCATTATGGAGAGAATTAGCTCTTCTTCGGCAGAAGCATATGAAGCAGCAGCAGATTGTGAATAAGGTATGGATTCATGTATCATTATTAACTAATGCAGTTTGATGTGAATTGATATCATTTTATGTACAATACACTCGGTATACAAATAGGAATAATTTCATTGCAAAATTTCAATATTATTAAACAAGTCATAGTCTCTTTCAAAGGGGCATAATTACATAGGGTAAGATAAATAATGTTATGAATTTATAAACCTAAGTTATGGTCCCTATAGTTTGTAGAAAAAAATGTTCTTCTCTTTCTGTTTGATTCTCATTATTGTGGAGTTTACAAAACCAGAAAGTCGTAGATTTGTATCAAACCTGAATCAAAGTTTTTATTCCATAGAATGACAGCTCCAGCAAAATCTTTTCAGGGACCAAATAAGTACTTGCTTGATCAGAGTATGATATATGCGATTAAATCATGTATATATACAGTTATCTTTGAGGTATGAACAAGATGTGTTCTGAGAGCTTGTTCGTAAGTTGTTAAACCTATGGAAGGCATTGAATAGTGTGGTTATCCTGCAGAATGCAACAGTGCATTACAATTTTGCGTTAACTCACAATTGTGTCGAGCTGATCTAGCTGCAACGTGAATGGATCTAAATAAAATGTGCTGTCCTCAGGAAGTAAGAACGGGCAAAATGCTGAACGGTTACTGATGTCACAAAGATTTAATTTACACTGTTCAGATTGTGCCCAAAGTGCAAGTTCCTTTACCCCACACCGCATCGTATTGGCCAGCTCCAAAACCACCAAATTTGAAATTTTGGGCACGCTTGAATTTTTCAAATTTTCATGTATCTGAAAGTTAGTAAATTGAGGGCAGTATTTATGAGGCAGTTCTCTCAGAGAAGCACCCTCGCATCCATTTTTTTTTCCTTACAGTAATTCACATATTTAGTTATTGATAATTTCTCATTGTTCAATTGTTGTTCACATTACAGCTACTCGAGAATGTGCTTTTTTGAAGGTTCTCTTGTAGTCGGAATACAGTTCGTGACATATTAAAAATTTTCACCTCTCAGAAATGGATTCAGAGATATTTTCATGCTGTTGAATGTTTTTTTTGTTTCATGTGTTCATAAATTAATCTTCATTCCAGTGCTATTATGTAATTTTTTTCTTAATTGTAATTTTTCAATGTTTCAGCTGATACAGTTTTTGGTTACATTAGTGCAGCCAAACAGGGGATTAGGAATTAAGAGGACTTATCCCCTAATGCTGAATGATTCACCCAATGTTCTATCTAATAGGCGAAGAGGACCTACTCAGCCTAAGACAGCAAAGCTGAATCTAATTTCTGATGTAATGACTTCGGTAAGCAAACATGAATGATGACATTATTTCTCTTTTGTGATTTTGAATTGTATTTAGCTAGATAATTAGTGTCATCACTATGGATTAATGGATAGCATTCCTGCTAGGGTAGTGTTATGAAAAATTGCACCTCCGGATGATTGTTAATTTGTTTTTCTATTCCATTCTTGTATGCAGTAATTGGCTCTTATATTACATAGTTCGAAAGTTATTCTTTGCCTATGTGCATTTCAATTATAAAAATAGTAGTAAGCTTTTAAAAGGTTTCCTGAAAATGCTTTCCTATACTGGAAACTGTTAAAAACTTGTGTACATTTTGGTATTTTTTAGGAAGAACTTTCACCTAATGGGCCTGTCATACATGAGTTGGACAATACAGTTGAGTACATTCTTCCTGATGATAATTATGAAGATTTAGGTGGGGTGGAATTTGATTGTGGAAAAGATGCATCAGTAGATAACGGTAAAATAAGTGTTGCAGCTGGTCTAAGCTGTGATAAATTAAAAAACAATGTTGGATACAGTGAAAGTGAACCAGAGGTTGGTGCTGAAGTTGGTGATGTTCCTATTGAGCTTGCGAAAGAGTAAGTAGTATAACAAGTATATAAATAAAGTAATGGAGAAAGTGTATTTTATATACATTAAACGTCTGATTCATGTACAGACGTAGCCTATCAAGAAAAATTGCCTGGAGTACCTTTTGCCTTCTTAAAATCTCCAAAAAATTGAAAGTTATAGTTACTTGTTGAATAGGAATGCTTCAGAAATTATAAATTAATGGTAAACATGGGGATGAACTTAAAATTGATTGATTGATTAATTGATTGATGGGGATAAAGTCTCATGCACCCATGCCTCGCTTAGCCCAAGGGATGCGTTCCTATGGGTCTTTTCGCTATACGAATTTGTGTTATATGAGAGCGTTTTATCATTGGGAAGGTAAGGGTGTGTTCCCGGTAGCATAAGTGTTGGGTATCAAATTTCCTATAAACCATATATATTCCTATTAATAGCCTTAGAAGTCCTTATTTATATAAAAATTCATAGTTAAAAATACCTTAAAAGATAGTAGGCATGCGTTAAAAGACATATTTTCTAATTAAAATAAATTTGAACGTGCTTTAGAAATTCTCACCTTTTCGTGTGGGTGGACTGACATCCAGGAAAAAATTCATGCTATCTCAGGGGTTTGTAATGCTTGCCGGCAGTTGATGAATTTTAAAACCAGCCTAAAAACAATTCTTGTCACTGAGGCCCTTTCGTTGCTCGTCCAAATGACAGACAAATGCTACTTTGAATTCTATATCATTGCTGGAGGAGTAGGTGAATGATAAATCATAACTAGCTTTAATTTGAAGTCCCCCTAGGCATTAGCATCATAAGCAGCAACTTGAAGCGGACTTTAAATGTCTTGAGACCTAACTCAGGTTTTTCTTCCCTGAAAATGAATGAACGAGATTGTGTTCTCTTCTAAAACAATAGGGTAGTTTCCTTCATCAAAGAAAACGAAAGGCATTGATTGCGATTTATTACCCACCATTAGGGTATTAATAATATACAAATGATTTGGTTCTAGAAATCCCGATTAAGACAAATTAAGGATGAGTCTATTTTTAAATTTTTTCGGTTCTCGGTAACGGTCCGGTTTTCCCCATCGGTTCTCGATACTCGGCTCCAAGGTTGAACTCTTATTACCTGAATGGCAAATTTAAATGAGCAACCGCAAGAAGTGAATGAAAATAATTTCACTAAAGATGTAAATTAGGAGGAAAGCTCTGTAAAAAAACTTAAGATCGTCTCCATAATTTTATATGCCAAGTAAAAGTTTCAATACCACGTTGTTAAAGAATACATGATCGACCGATTTGTCACATTACATCAGGCAGTCACTGGTTCTTTCTCAAGGTTTTGATACAAAAAAATTCAATATTTTACCCTATCAGGGTCTAATGTATTCTTTTTTATGGCAGAAATATTGCCTGCAGTACTGAACAGATGTTCACTGAAAACAGTAGTGGTCCATGTTTATTTTGAAGGGTGGAGCGAAATATGCTTGGAGCACAGTTTACATACTGCATATCATCTGGATCAATAGTGAAACTCCCTCAACTTCTGGCGACATCATCCATTAATTTGTTATAACTTGTGAGTCAGTTCAAAATATACAGTGCAACCTCGATATAACGACACCCCACGGTGCACTAATAAACACTCGCTATAGCGAATTGTCGCTTTACCGGAGGTGAAGCAAATAATAGCCAATATACCTGTTGCGAACAGATACACAGGAACAGGAGTGGTGCGGCGACAGATAAACATCTATCCAATAAACGTAAGCATAAATCCAGACGAAAGGCGATGTTTTTTTGCATCACTAAATTTCCTTACTCAAATAACGGCTAACTATTCAAACAATTTATAAGCGCCGCACTGAATAAAAATCATGCAAAGCATTGTTTCGTCAATCATTATATTTATCGAACGACAGTTTACCACATAAATTTGAGACTGAGCACTCCATTAACTTCATTTCTAACAGATCGCTAGCAGTTACAGAGGTTAAGGAGTCTTGATGAAAGTCTTCCGGCGGTGAAACCCTCGCTATGGCGAGAGCCAACGCCGAAAGGGTCTCGTAAAAACGAATTTTTTAACACGCTTATTATAGGGTCAATTGACGGTGCATCAGCTATCTCTCGTAATAGCGGGGGTGTCGCTATAGCCCGTACTCGCTTTAACGAGGTTCCACTGTATTCTGTATTCTGCAATGTAGCTAAAATTGAAACTATAAATTACAACCTATTTGCAAGCTTCACTGTCACAGTTCTTATAACCTAAGCAATAAATTGCACAACATGCTGGTACAATGACAACATGAGTATACTAAGAGGCTGTGAGCCAATGAAAAATTGTAATGCAGTCTTGCATTCTGCAGGATAACCACACATTTACAATGCCTTGCATAGGTTTATCAACTTACGAATAAGCTCTCGGAAGGCATCTTGCTCGTATGTCGAAGAATTACTGCATATTTAAATGATTAAATATTACGGCCACTTTCAAATGAAACAATTTTCTGCCGACCGCCATTCACGGCACGGCACACGGCTTTGCAGAGTCTTCTCTTCTGAAAGCTGCCTGAATTTCACGTGAACGGCAGCCGTCGAAAAGTCGTATTGTCTGAAAGCGGCCTTAATGTAGCATTGTCTGTATATAATGCCTTAGAAGGCACATCGCCAGGCCGGATTGAAATGGCGCCATAACGTCAACGGCACGATTCGACTTGTTTGACATAGAGACCTATGTGAAGTTGAAAGAACGGCACCATGCCGTGGATGGCGGTAGATAAAAAGTCAGCTTGTTTGAAAGCAGCCGCGGATACTGAAATGTTACAATGTCTGAATTTGGCTGTATTGAAATTGTGCTAAGCGAGGCATGGGTGTATTTAGAAGGGGTATGGTTTATCCATTTTCTTTGTTCATAGTAGGATGAACTGATACTAGAAATTGTTGTTCCCAATACACTTTCTTCTTCCCCTATACCATCTTGGTTACGATTATAACTTGGTTCTAGATGTAATATATACTCAGTGTTTTGCCTCAAACATTTTAAGGCTGATTTATTTATCTTATAAATCAGATTGTATAAACAGCCATTATTTCTCGGGGGAAACATTTAAGTTGCTTAAGAGTATTTTGTAATATTTTGACTCCTAGCAAAATAACTACTTCAGTCAAACCTCTTTAGAACAAATATCTGTGGAACATACATCCTCCCTACTACGAAAAAAAATTAGGTTTCAATTTTCCTTCCGTATGAATCATGAATTTTCATCCCCTGTAGATCAAGCCTGAATACTGTGAAAAATTCTGTTGAATTAAATTTTTTAGTCCTGATTCAATCTTTAACCTCTTTAGAACAAAATAATGAAGAGTAGGTCGCCAAGACCCTCTTGTCATCGTTGCCCGGGGATTAATAGCGAAAATCACGCAGACACAAACATTTCATCCCCTTTTTGCTATCACTGTCACTTCGCACCCAAGAGACATATCAAGAAAACATTCATCATGTCTCATCACACCATTTTAGTCCTTACCAATGTATTAAACTCTTACACACTTCAAAAATCACTAACAAAAAAAATCAAAGAACACAAACATATTGAGAAAAAAACAACCACATTATTTTCTGCTGTGATCGATGGTTAACCTAGCTCAACTTTTACGGATTCAATTCATTAGCACTGCTACCATACAAATCTAACAAAAAAAAGTTGTTGACTACTATACAATGCAAATCTCTCCTACCTCAGAGCACACCAACCCATTCTCATCTAAATCTTTTTCTCTCTAAATCCACCAAGGTTTCTGATTCCTCTTTTTAATTCTCCACCCTAATACATAACTCCCCACTCAAAAAATACTCCACCTTAATCATATTAAGATCAACTTTGAATCCCCTCCTATTGTCACTCAATGAGCCTATTCGGCTCCTTTTTTTTAAATTCCAAAATCTCAATCACATTTTCAACAATTCATTCAGCAACATTCAAAGTCAACACTTACATAACATTTACAACTTATACACTTAACATTCTCCTTTTGAACCTTCCCAAATCAAAATTCATGGCTAATGCCCACATTCTATCAGTAATCACCACGCTTGTACCCTCTCAAACACCACTCCCTATTAGAACCACATCCTGCCTACCCAACGGATCTACAAATAAACAAAAAAGACACGTCACCAAAATTTACACTATTCCTGCTCCTGTCCCCATCGTGATGGCAGTGGTTTCCTCTCGCACAAGAAGTAGCGGGGGGGGGGGGGGGGGCGCGGGAGGGGTGGTGATCAGTGTTGCAGCGGCGGAACTTCGTCATGAGGAATCCATGCGTCTTCTTTTCCTCTCACAACAGCGAGAGGGCCTTGCTCATTGTCAGCAAGGTCCTTCCACTTTCTCTCGGCGGCCTCCCCTCCTCCCTCCCTCTCCTCGCAGATGGTCGTATCTTGCAGTGGAGGCTCACCGCTAAGAGCGGGGGACATAGGCGACGAGTAGTCTAGCCCTTCCGATAAGGAAAGAGACCTCCTGGAATCCTCCCCCCCATCCTGGTCTCCAATGAATTTCTCGGAATACGAGGAGAGATCCCAGGAAGGGGATTCCTTCTCAGTTCCTTCAGAGGCGGGAGGCACCGTTTGCTTTCTTGGCCTCCCTCTTCGTCTCTCACTGGCAGCGCCTGCAATTTCAGGCAAAGGAAGACCAAGATGGCGGGGTTGGGCCTTTGCTCTATTTTTATGTGCAACTAGTGTCCAATGAGGGAGTTGCAACATTAAATTTACAGGGGGAAGAACCTTAACAATGCTGTATGGCCCCTGCCACAGTCGGTGGAACTTCTTTCCTACACCTTTCTTCACACAGAGATCGCTTAAGTAGACTAAGTCTCCCACTGAATACCTCCTGTCCTTTCCCTTGGATCCCACCCCCTAATTGCTGTTCCGCACCCGTTCATTGTTTCTAGCACACTTTCGCCACATCACTCGAAGTCGATCCCGTAACTGTTCCACTTGAGCATGGCACACATCTCTCAGAGGTCTCTCCACACACTCAAACGGCGAGTTCATTTCGTGACCAAATATTGTTTCATGAGGGCTGAAGGCCGTGGAAGTGTGAACTCTGCTATTGGATGCAGCTATGGCATAGCCTAACCAATCATCCCAATTATCGTTTTTAGTATTCACAGAATGGGATAGACCTGTGCTATCATTCGGTGCACCCTCTTAATCCGTCCATTGCACTCGGGTCTGTAAGGGGATGTACGCAATTTGGTCACACCTAGCAACTCACATACACCCCTAAATAAGTCCGACATGAAATTACTCCCTTGGTTGGTTAGAACCTTGTCAGGGACAATGACTCTTAAGATCCACTCCTTCACAAGTGCAATGGAAATCACCGCCGTCTGATTTGGCAACGGGACCATCACCAGATACCTAGAAAAATGATCTAAAATTGACAGAATGAACTTATTTCCCTTCTCGGTCCGGGGCAACGGGCCAACTACATCAAGAGCGATAAAATCAAAGGGTCTATCGGTGGCCAGGAGGACTTGTAATGGAGCCTTACACTTCCCATACGGACTTCTCTGATTACATGACACACAGTTTTTCACATATGCCTCACAATATCTTCCCAAGTGTGGCCACCAATAGGGCGCTGCTACATGGGCTTTTGCCAATCTGACCCCCAGGTGTCCCGTGAGGGTGTAATCATGGCACTGTATAGAAATGTCAGTCCTTATGCTCTCAGAGACAGCTATCACTCTTCCCCGCGGGCCGATTTTAAAAAGGATCCTGTCCACAATCTCAAATCCTGCCTTTCCTGGAATTAGGCAAGCTAGAAACATAGGCAATTGGATGTTCTTCCCTGTTGATCTCCTGAGAAAGCACTGCCCCTATTGCAAAGTTAGGCTCATCGGTTGAAATAATAAAAGGTTTGTCGAAATCTGGATACGACAACACGGGGCTATAAGTAAGGGCTTCTTTTAACTTCTCAAACTTTGTCAGAGGCCTCGCTATTTCTGCAAAATCCACAACGAAGCGGCGATAATAATTTGCTAGTCCTAAAAAGGACTGATGATCCATCACGTTGGTGGGAGTGGGAAATACTTTTCCTGGGTTAGGTTGCACTCCATGCTTCGAAATCACATGACCTAAATAGTTCACCTTTTCCTCTGCAAACTTACATTTCTCAAACTTAAGTGTTTGCCCGGCATTTCAAGCTTCAAGCCCTGTAGGAGGCTGTCCATCATCCTTTGGAATGTGGCAGGTGCATTCCGCAATCTGAATACCGTCCTAGTGTAGTGGTAATTCCCGCTATCGGCATTAAAAGCGGCATTCTCTTGGTCATCTTTATGCATTGGTATTTGATGGTAACCACTTGTCAAATCCAGCATTGAAAAAAATCATGATTTACCCTGATAGTCCAAGGATTCGATGACGTTGGGAATGGGGTACACATCAGGGACAGTGACCTCATTCAAAGCCCAGAAACCCACACAAAACCGGTATGCAGGTTTTCCATCAGACGATTTTTTTGGCACGATCACAATTGGTGATGCCCAAGGGCTGTTACTATGGACAACAATACCTGCTGATGCCCAAGGGCTGTCACTATGGACAATAATACCCGCTTCAAGTTGCTCGTTGGCAAACGACTCCACTATGGGCTTCAAATGATGTGGTACTCGATAAGGCCTTCTGTGTTGATTCTGTGGGACATCATGGCGGTAACTAGTAGTCTATCCTTCTCTGTGAACAGATCCTCGAATTATTTTAATTGTGGAAGGATGATCTCCCTCTCATTGACATCCAGGTGCACCAACTTTTTGCGGAACATTTCCCCGCTCCTAGCTGACGCTATCGTCCTCACCACCTTCCTGTGCATCTTGCCAGCCCCAGCTTCGTAGGGCTCCAACTTTGCAGCCATTCCTAACCTAGTCCTTTTATGTAGTACTACCTCCTCGCGGCCAAAATTGGTTACTTGCAGTGTGATTGACTGCTGCTTATCGATGGTGCACAGTCCCCTCGCAACATAACAGTTTTCTATGGTCTCTAATGCAGGTTCCACTAAATATGTCCCTCTACCAACGCACTCATCCACCGTAATTCTCCAAAGTCTTCCAGAGTGTGGCGGTACCCTTATTTATTCCCCTAGGCACACAGGATATTTTTTACTCCCACCGACGTTTATCTCCTCCCGTCTTATATCCCCTGATTGCTGATCTAAAGGAAGATTTAGACTGGGGTCACGATATCCTTCCTTTCAGTGACCTAATAACCGAATCCCCTGCCCCCACTAGTGCAAAATCCCATTACCCTCATCCAACATACCTCGATGATTTTCCAAAAAGTCCAATCCCATGATGCCATCCACTCCGTCCAACTTGTCCACAACTTGCACTTGTATGGGGTAGACGTGATCACCCAAGTGTAACGACACCACCTTTTGCCCGTAAGTCTAAAGCGTCCTTCCCGTGATTCGTATCAGGTGGCACCCCGGCCTTGAGAGCCCATAACGACCACTTATTTCACTTGATATTAATGATACTTGCACCCCCGTGTAGATCAAAAGTGTGCACTCGTGTCCCTCTATGGTGCCCTTAACTCTTAGGTCGCCCTTCCCTGCATTGCAATCCGTCACAAGAATTGTCACGTTAAGAGGCACCCGCGGTGCTACTGCTGTTTAAATCAGGACCAGGTCATCCACGATGGTGGCATTTGCAAGCGATGTGTCCCACCTGGCCACAAGCGTCACATTGATCCCTTTGCAGCAGTCTGTATTCCCGTGCAAAATGTCCAGGTTGGTGACAATTGAAACACGCAACAATTTGGCACCCAAAAAATCTTCGGGGGGATTGGCGGCACCCACGATGCCACCTTCGCTTCAATCGCCTCAGCCTGCAAGGTGCTTCTCACAGCGTCGCGGAGGGCCTCCGGCACATCATGGTGGCATCTGTGCTCTACCTCACCGGAGAGTCCATTTAGAAATGCGTCCAATGCCATCTGCTCGGCTTCAAATAGGTTGGCCTCAAAAAACTCCTGGGATTGGTTTCTCTCATAAGTGTTCGCGTTAGCATTCCTTATCCGATCAGCGAAAGCCTCTATATCCTCCGTTGCGCCCCGCTTCATCTGTGAGACTAGCTCCTGATAGAACCAAGCATCGTGTTTCCGCTTATACCTTTCAGTAATCACTTGCTTAAAGTCTTCATGAGAGGCGGTGTCACGGCACTCCTGCTTCGAGCGGATGAATTCCGCTGCTCCACCCGACACACAATTTTGCCACCCGTAACCTATCCGCATCGGCCCAGCCACTAATTTTTGCTATTTCATCTAGACACTCATAAAATGCAAACACATTCTCGGACAGGCCACCCGTAAACACTCCCACAGACGATAATAACGAAAACTTAGATTAAAGGCCTAAACTGGGATTAAGGGTTCTATCGCATTCAACCAATCGGGATTTTAGAGCTTCATTTTCACAGGCTAACTCACGTAGCCTCTCATGGATGTCCTCTATTACTTGCTGCAACTCAACCTCTTTTCCGCCAACACTAACTCACCCCGTCATAATGGTCTTACCTCCTTATTCTGCTACTATATTCTGTCCTTCGATCTGCTTCAGTTAGATGGACAAATCCCGCTTCATGACACCAGGTTGTAGGTCGCCAAGACCCTCTTGTCGTCGTCGCCCAGGGATTGATCGGGAAAATCGCACAGAAAAAGGAAAGAACACATGTCGGCAACGATCACGCTTTAATCGTCCTTCATTCGTGTACACGTGCTGACTGCCTTGCGTACTCTCCGACTTCTCTTGTCAGCATTACCGCTCTTAGGTCGAGTGCATAGTGACAGTGGACAGTGGAGGACCTCAGTCGGGTGAAGAAAGCTCTCAATCAGTCCTAGAAGCGATCTAAAGTAACTTTGTGCATAAATAATAATATATTTTACTTATTTGATTTGCGTAATTTTTTAACATCAAAAGAAATAAAAGTGAAAGTTTGGATTATCTGGGTTTTCTGATTATTCATGCCATCTCTCCCCATCATTAGCCTAGATAATTGGAAGTTCACAGTATATTTACTTTATAATTTTACTTATTTTATTTAAAATATTAAATGTACTTATATATTAATGTATTTTTTCATGATCACCAGTTTATCATTGATTTAATGAAGTAGTTATGCTTATGAATGAGAAATTATAGTTATTTTATTTGTAATTAAACTAAACAAAATTATTGTTTTTGTTGAGTAATAGCATCTTATCTGTGGGAATGCTTCAAAATTAATGATTAGTCAATATTTCAGTCTTTATTAGATTTTTCGTACATTAGGAAATGTCACCTTCTAGCTAGAGAGCAAACACGTCCTTTCAAAACTTTTGTGGTCTCAAGAAGTTTGTTAAAAAGAGGTTTGACTGTACTCATTTCAGCATCACTAAAAAAGAATTTCTAATATGTCTTATTGACCACTATCAAGTATTATTAAATTATTTCTTGTGTTCCATAAAATTTGGTGCCAACTGATTGAACAAACCCAAATTAAATGGACAGAGTAAGGGCAATAGTACGACTGGAGACCCAAAAAATAATTCTGCGGTCACCATGAGAGTATACTCAAGGCTCTTCACTACATTCCTTCCACTGGGGCTCTCTCCCCTGCTGCCTCACTCAAGGCTTTCTAGTTATGAGGCATACATGTTCAACCTACTTGGCTCTTCATGATGTAAAGCCATTCTAAAAGAGTTGCAGTTTTTGTCTATTGTGTGCCAACTTCCAAGATTTTCTCTAAGTTTTTGACCCATTCATTCAGTTGTTGAATGAGGCATGAGAGTATATACACATTTTAAGAAGTATTTTCTTGAGCTGGAAATTACATTGCACTTCAGTACATAGTATAAATATTTGAGTTGATCACATCTTCATTTACAGTGGGGTGAGGTGTTTAAAAATGGAGGATATTTTAATAATTTTTCCATTGAAATAATACTCTCATGCTAAGTCCAAGCATTTTTATAAACAAAAGTCCATTACCTATCAGAATACATAAATTTGTTGCTATACCAGAAAGATTAATATTCGCAGTTACATATTTATATCTATACTTATGATGGAATGGAATGTGAAGTTGGACAGTGGAGGTGTTATGATAATTTTTCTGGATTTGTGACAGGGGCTTCAGGGTTTTAGTGCTGACATTTTTTGGAGTGCTTGTCGAACAATATCTGATTGTTTCACTTTTTGCAAGATGTTGGTATGCAGCCCTGTGAGTCAGCTGTGCATTGATTAGTATTTATTGTACAGAAGGTGCATCCAATAGTAATTTATAGCACTCAGTCTGTTGCCAGAAGGTAGTAATGGAGGATTGGTGTCCATTTTTTATCATTCCTCTCGACCATATTTCAATTGGTGAAAAAATTTTGTCTCATTTAAAGTATTTACGCTTGTGCTTTCAAAATGAAGAGTGATCTTGTTGGATTTCAATCCTGTATTTTTCTGAAGGATTCTCTGGTCCTAGTTGACTTTTAAACTTTTTTAATGTAATAAGGCTAAGTGGCCTGGAGTAAGCATGTTATCTTAAGGTGCTCTTGTTATGCATAAGTTAATATCCATGCCGGTTCCCTCTTCATTCTATGAATGTCTTAGCCCAAACATATAATTATAAGTCACCTTGAAAAGAAAGTTCAATACAAAATATCATTGTTGCTCCTAAATAGTGCCTTGTATGTTCCTAATCATTCCTATTCAGCTATGGACCAAGGCTAATGAACTCTGGGAATATTTGAATATTTAACTATTTCATTTACTTTTCTTATATTCTTGATTTAATGTTATATGAATAAACTTTACCATAAGGTTATCCTTTTGAAAAATCTAAAGTGATTTTAATGATATGTTGATGTATCTTTTTAATTTCAAAAGTTTTGTTCTGATATTGACAGTATATTCAGTCTCCTATTTGAGTTTTTATCTTGGTGACTTGTATTAATTTATTTGCATATGTTTTCTGTGCTTCAGGCTAGATAGAGTTGTTCCCCTTGTTAATAGTCCAAGTTCAAGCTTGGGGAACCTGGAATCTTTGCCTTCATCTCCTGCTAATACCATGGATGTACCACCTGGAAGTCTTGCTGAGGACATTTTGGCTTCAGATCCTGACCTGCAAAGTGATGTGCCAGAAAATTGTTTGCTTCCTTCTGTGGAATATCCTTTGAGTCCAGAAATGTTTATGGGATCAGTTGACCCAGCTGTTGTGAGTCCAGCTCCTCCGAGTAAAATGAGCAAAGCCAAGGGGCAGTCAGCAAACCGTAGTTCAAGAAATAGCTCCAAATCCTCGTCAAGTGTAGTGAAAAGGTCACCTCATGTTCAAAGCACTCGCAAGACAAGGCGTGGAACCACATCTTTGAAAAGTAACTCTAATGTAGAAGATTTAGATGTTTATCCAGAAATTCACTTAGAAGAGGGATGTGCATCAGTGAGTGATGAGGAAGCAAATTTATTAAGATCACTTACCACCTCAGGAGAAGTTAATGTGAATGATCTAAATATCAATGTAGAAACTACAGCTGTGCCAGAAAATAAGAAAAATGAAGAGAAAGATGATTCAAATATGGCTCTTGCTTGCACTTCTGCATCCAGTGGAGAGAACTCAACTTCCGAGAACAGTATCAGGTAATTCTGAGTATGGCTTGTAGCGTTATCTATAAGTCTAACTTACTCTGATTTGTGAAGTGTTAGTATATATCAGGGTTTTTTTAAGTTTGTAAATTATATTTTACTGAATGCATTGTTGTTTACTGAATAATGTTTATTTATCTTTTGTGAAAATTTTCCATGTTATCTTTACCATTGCAGTGATGGAAACGTTATGGATTTTCCAAGTGTATATTCTATTGTACTTATCATTAAGTACTGTGGTAGTGTTATTCTTCATTGATGTTTGCAATTTGTGATTGGTATAGAATTAATGGAACCTGTGGTGACATGAAATGACATTTTTGGAAATTTAATGTTCATTTTATATTTGTTAAGGTGAACCCTCCCCCCTGCTGACCATACATACTAATAAGTTTTTTGTATACTAATTTCATGATAAGCAATAAATGCTGTAGGTGGTATTCTGTATCTCTTAAGCCACCTTTTCCAGGGCTTCCTTAATGTTGCTAAAGGCTACCTGAGTCACATAATCAATTTTGCTCCCCTTTTCAGAGATTGGTAAAATAATTGATATAAAAAAAGATCTAGTTTTTTTCTGAAGACTTCCAGGTGGTGTCAATTTTAAGTATCATGTCTACTTCTAATTTTTATGTACCTATCCCTAATTCCTTGACACTAAATCTTTTGACCAATTGCACTAATGGCCTTATTAAAAAATCAAACAAAAATTTTTAATTGAATTAATATGATGGCTAAAGCATTGGTGTAAAAGGCAATGTGAGTGGCAAGTGCTGTAGAATTTTCCAGGTCCCAGAAAGACTTAGATTAGATGCTTATTTGTAAAAAAAAAAAAAAGTCGCAGGAGTATGCATAGGTACTGCTGTGGGGTCATGAATGGTATAGATAAATGTTAAAATTTTGTATTATCTCTTATTGTAATTGATTACATGCAGCCATGGTAAAAGAAACCCATTTTGAGGAATAAATATTCAACCAGTGCTACTATCTTCTACTATGAGGAAAAAATCTCTCACTAAAACCAAGCATATTGAAAACTTATGCCTCAAAAATATGCGGAGTACATTATTCTTACCTGAGATGTGATGGAGAAAAACATTGGAGTGATAATTATTATTTGGGTGCTAAAGAATTTGGCTCCATCACCCCCTGGCGTGCATTACTTCATTGTTTAGGGGGGAGATAAAATGAGAAGGTAAAAGGAGGGTGGGAGGTGCTGAGGACGAAGGCTTCACAATGAGCAACCTTACATGATTGTACTCTGCAACTTTCCTTTACTGCACTGAATGTAGATAGTTCTCTACCTTCTTCGGAGGGCGTTGTCATCACTTTTTGTCAATAAAATGTAATGAATTTAATTATGCTGTGCTCTAAGGCTTAGTTTAGATAATATCCAGGCCTTTCTCAAGTGTAAAACTCAAGAGTTTTGATCTAATCTGATTGTCGAGTTTAATGATAGTGAAATCCCAAGCATACAGATCAGTTTTTTTTGCTGGCTAATGAGGTGAAGTAACTTTCTTTGTACTCCTACAATGTTAAGGGCTCAAAATTGCCAACCTATTGCAGTCTTACTTGGACTGGTGTCAGGCACGTAACCAGAAGTTTGGGTAAAGGGCTGCTTGAGAACTATACAGGTTGTCTCTGCTGATATTTTGTTGTCAATTCACACACATTAGAATCCATACATTTCATTAAGTCAACTATTTATAGTCTTACATTTAATGTAAATTTTGCATGAATAATGCTGAACGTTAACATTAATTGTTAGTGGCAGACATAAAATGTTACTTTATCAAAAAATGTAGGGGATAGATAGTGGTCTCTTTAGCTAATGTATCATGGGATAGTCACCAAAAGGGAAAATATTTCAGGGGTGACCTAAGACCCCTAATACTCCCTGTGGCTGTACCTGGCTGATATGCATTGTGTTAACAATTGAAGATTGAAAGGAGATATGTTTGATAATTATTTGTATGATCTCATTTGTTTTGTTAAGAAGAAAGGATAAACTCATAAAATTAAAGATTTTAAAGCAATTTTTGGCTAAAATGAAGTCCCAATGAAAATTAAATGAAACTGAAGTTTTCATTTCTTAAGGGATGCATCAGTGTATAATTTATTCCAACATTTTGAGTGAAGGCAATTTCGAAATACTATATGATCTCTGTAAGATGTCAAAATTTTTATCCTTATTATATTCTTTCTTGCTTGTGTCTAATGTACTACTGTAAATGTTTTTGCAATTTCTGGGTTCTATCATCAGTGGTTAGGACTGTAGGAGGGAATGAATCCCAAATTCTTTAATTTACTCATTTCAGTTGTTAATTACATGTTTTGGCTAACAATGTAATTGTGAAATACAGTGTAGTTGTTGAATCATCATCATGTTAATCAGGGGCATACTCTTAGGAAGTAAAAGCCACTTTAATATGAGGTTTTCTTTCAGATTAGCTAGACTGTCAGAATTTTAGTGGTGTTACTCTCTTCAAGAATGTGTTGTGTATCAATAATTACAATTTTCTCTACAAAATAAAATTTTCCATTAATGTAGCTGGTTAAGCTGAATGAAAAGAACAAAGAGCACCGTGGCAGCGGGGTTGTCAGAAAATTTTCTGACCAATTTTCTATCATAAATCCCGAGAAATAAATTGCAGACTCCCATTATGACTATCTTGGTGTTCCTCTGGAAGGCAACAGTCACAGTGATGCTTGCAACAGAATGGAATAGGATTTAGTAAAAGAAACATACCAGAATAAAAATGATAACTGGATACCTAGGAATGACATGTAAATGTGATAGTTTGCAAGATTTAGAAACTGTTGGAATAGATAAGGAAAAGTAAAAGAAGTGCTTAGTAAGGAAATATAAGTTCTACTATAAGTAATAAACTCTGTAATGGAGGGAAGTTGACCCTTGTTGTACAGGTGGAGTATATGGAGAAAATGATTACAATGGCATCATCACCATTAAAAAGACAGGAGGTCGGGCGAAGATTGCTGTCGATTAGTCCTTGAAGCAATCTAAAATAATAGACTATGTGCATGGATAGCAAAATATTGATAGATTTACCTAAATTATTAACATTGTGAGAAATAAAAGTGAATGTTTGGATTCTGTTTTTTTCTGATTATTGGTGTTGCCTCTCCCCATCATAATCTCCCCAGATAATTGGGAGTTCACTATAATAGACAAAGTTATACAACCTTGTTGAAGAATTGAATAGCCCGGAATCTTAGTATTGGATGTTCAAATATCAAAGGGACATCATCATTCAACTTAACAATAGCATAACATTTTTTAATTTTTTTCTCCCGACTTAAGTTTTTAGGAGAATGGCCAATGCTGTGCAGTAAAACATTTTTATCAACATATTAGCCATAAATAGCATTAATTCTCCATCCGTAGCTTATCACTCATTACTCAGAAGTGAAACTGGCTACTGATACTTAAAATTAACAAGTAATATCAACATTTGAAAGAGTTTCAAAGCAATAGCTAGGTGAACATTATAACTTGGTTATAAGAAAGTTATACCTTAGTATACTAATGGCTCTATGTTTCAAGTAAAGGCACATAGCTGCTGAGAATATAGACTTTCCTGCTAGTACAGGATTTGATGGTAGAGAGAGGTCAAATTTTAAATGTAGGCTTCTTGATGGAAACGTGGAGAATCAGAAACTGTATTTGAGTAACAGTGAGGCTTCTCGAGAAAAGCCGAATTCAGTCTTTCCTGCTAGTACAAGAGTTGATGGAAAGGCCGATTACTCAGCTGCCAAGTTATTTGTAATAGGCTAGAATGGCTGTTCTTATTTCAATTCCTGTATTATTATAATTATTTAAAAATGTGTGTTGACACATTTAATAGTTTTTTCACATTAAGAAGTGTTCCTGGTGTTTTATACCAGCATTCGAGATATGTAGAATTTGTGAATCTTAATTATAATCAAATTTTAGGTCCTTGCATTTCAATGTTTTGGAAGTCACACAAGCAGTAAATGCTCCTGTTATATAATGGCAATTTTGTGTTAATTGTTTTGGCGATTAATTGTTCAGTTTTTAATAGTGCATTAGTGTGTAATTGTGCATTTCAGTTTTTAATTGTGCATTAAAAATTGTGAATTTTGTTTACAGGGAGGAACTGGATATGCATATTGATGCAACGCAATCTGAACTAGACCTGCTTAAGGAAATGCTCATGAAGGGTACATCTGGTGGTGGTCCTGGCAATGAGGGAGACATATTGGGTGCAGGTGGAGGTTTGGAAGGATACTGCTTAGATGCGTCTGCATTGCTTGGGGTATGTCCGGCCTCACTGGGCCATCTCCTTGATCCAGCCGTCATTGAAGGCGGCGGGCATGTCTTGAACAAGGTATTTCAGTGAAAAGGATGAAGCGAGTTACACATGGACTTGAATGGGGTCACAATGCCCATATTGTTCATTGTTTCTGCTTCTGCTTCTGATGAATGATATGGAGACTTAAGAAGTAATTTACGTAGAAAATATGTACATAATTTCATCTAATAATAATTAAATCTGTAATATTTCATGTGCTTCACTACATACTAGTGTTATGTTTTCAGTAATTTTTCATTTGAAAGTACTGTAAAAGCTCTTCGTATTGAAATAGGAAAGACCATGAAAAAAAGGAAGTGCTGTTTTTGCTGACAGGCAATATAATGGCAAATGAACACACTTCTTCAATTGCTTAGCTTGCTCTAAGAATAAATGGTAATTACGAAACTCACTTCAGGCCATACCATACTGATGATGTCTGCTGTGGTCACCAAAAAATGACAAATGCATCTGTAGCATTCACTAGAAAGAAGAAGACAATTTTAAAAGTTTTTAGTAGAGATGGATCGAATAGCAGATTTCTCGACCTTGAATATCGAATTCGAATATTAAATCATCGCTCAAATATTCAAATACCTTGAATTTCGAATACCTCGAATACTAAACGATGAATGCGGGAATGTTTGACTCGGTTGCATATACAGCAGGAAACAAGATTTTGGCTCGTAATTGTGATTTCCTTTAACCTGTTCTCTACGCAGGGTGTAATTTCACGGCTTGAATTTTTCGAAGCAAAAGGCCAAAGGCTGTGTTTTCACGGTTTCGTGGTCAAGCATGCCAAGTGGGTCCCAACCACCATTAGGGTCCCTCGTCGCGAGAGGTCCGACCCTTTCCTATTGTCCACGCGGGGATTATCTCGGCCCATTCCGGCACTTAGTGACCCTCTCAAGGAAGGTGCTCATGGTCACTTATTTGTTTATAAGGTGGAATAACTAAAAACGTACGTGTTGCATTTTTTGAAAATCAATGCCAAGAATTACATTCTGGATGTTTTGCTGATCGGTTCCAAATTTTAAACGGTTCCCCACGTCGAACTCTTTTCACCGCTCTAATCTGCGAATTTGATTTAGTTTGTCAACAACTACAATGCCTATAACGGCGCTGCATGCACTAAACGACTAGAGTTCTTAACATTTTTCCGAACTACCAACGACGTGCGCGCGACAGTGTATGGCTTGAAATTCAAAGTATTCCAGGTATTTGAGTGCGTACTTTTAGCATAATTATTCGAGATCTCGAATATCAAATGCTTTCTAGTATTCGAGGTATCTGAGTATTCCGTGATACTATTCGCATCTATCGAAAGTTTTTAAACAGCAGGATCAAAGTAGAGGATTTCAAACAAATTTTAACACCCTTCATAATCAAAGAAAACTTCATTTTTCTAATAAATCTCTTGTAAATTCATGATTTTTCAATATGTTGTTTCCTTTTATGAAGGAAAGTCATTGTTGTTTTTTTTTTATATTCCTGGGGGTCCGGACCCCCACCCCCCCACTTCCCACCCACCCCCCTGCCCCCCCCGACTTCCCCCTCTCGCTATGCCACTCGTCAGTGGTTTATCCGAAGATTTTTCCTATTTTCATTTCCAAACCCAAGCTTAACAGTCTAGGTCCTGAGCATGTAAAGATGTTTTTAAAAAACAACATGAAAGCCTATAAAATGATTTTTAATTCATAAAAATATTAAAATGTGTTTGAAAATGTAAAAAGCATTCCTTTAACTGTATGTACCCAGAACAAACTTGAATAATTACTTCGTTTAATTGCAGGTATTTGAAAATGCATTTGGATCTGAAAATATCTGATCCGAAAGATCCGCCTCCGAAAATCAAGGATCTGATCCGAATCTTGATCCGATAAAATCCTGGATCTGTCCATCCCTACTAAAAACTATAGTTAAAATTTCAAATTCCTCATATAAGTACAGCACACTCCCGATTATCCGGACCAATGATGAGGAGAGACTGCACAAATAATCAGAAAACACGAATAACCCAAACTTTCACTTTAATGTCTTGTAATATTCATAATTTACGTAAAACAAGCAATACATTATTATTTATGCAGTTATTCTGTTATTTTAGACTGCTTCCTGGACTCATTGAGAGCTTCTCACTAGTTTGCGATCTTTTTAGCGACGATATCATGGTTTCACTCGTATTATTAATGTTCCATGTAAGGCCTGGTTTCGAAAACCACACATCCGTGGCTGTGTGTGATCACGAATACAGGAAAGTGGTTTGCACGAATGCCTCAAAATCACTGCTCGTTGTTGGAAACTACACTGTCAGGCACCACGCCATGTTGTCGCGTCTCGTGGAAGTGTACATCTGATCACGGAGCGAGGTCGTGCACGGCGAGGCTTGGAAAACAGGAACACAGTGCTCCTGTGAATGCAGCTAGCGTGCGATCGCTTCCGTTTTATGCAGGGGGTTCTAATGGAAATAGGTCTGTGTATCGTAGCATTAATGCAGTAATTCCGGTGATTTCGTGTCTGATTATTTTTTATAAAGATCGCGGAAAATATTGAACAAGAGTGAAAATCATGCGTGGATAATCCGCAACACGGATATACTGCAGCCGGATAATCGGAAGTCTGCTGTAACTACACATGGGCCAATTTGAGTATCATCTTGAATGTAATGTAGAGTATAATTTAGAATGCTTGATAGTAATTTGATGTTCTCTACCAGTGAAAATTTTAAGTGTTTTATCACCATTAAAGAAATCGCGGGAATCGGTTTTATGGTTGCTACTTATGTTTATGTGGATAGGCATTGCAAAATCTACAAATTTTAGCCTGCCACAAGTTTAGGACTGAGTGATGTAGGTAGTTGATTGGTAAATACTTAAATTATGTGAGATCTGCATTTCTTTTACCTGATGAATTGGTGCTCTGAAAAAGAATTATTTTAGATAACACAGGTCAACAGTGGTTTTGGTGCCGGAGGTTTTCAAGCTGATTCCAAGTATAATTGGGGTGCTGAATCCAAATATGATATTAGTTTTTTCCTATCAGCTCTAGTTTTCCAGATACAGATATGTTGTTACTTACGTAAAAAAATGTTCAATATGATGATACTACATAAATGATAAAACCCACAAAATATAAAGACTTGATTTATTTATAGGAATGTTAAATCACCTACAATTACAATAGTTTTACAATACAATTGAATACAAATAGTAACATTTTTTACTGAAATAAAACAATTTAAAGAAAAAAAAAGACGTAAAAACGTCACTCAAGACTACGGAAGCTCCTTTTGCGCGATTTTCTTGCGTGCACTTTGTTAAAACAGTCTCGTTTTAAGCACCAGCAGTAATCTGCAATCATATGTTTATTCCATCTTCCTTGGTAGCGATCTTACATTGTTTTGATTTCCTGGTGAAATCATTCGCCTTGTTTTTCACTTGTGTCGCCTAAATTTTCAGGAAAACAGTCTAAGTGACCGTGTATAGTGAACTTTTATGCTAATATTACATCCAAGTGGTTTAAAGTTGGAGAGCATATTGTTTACCAGCTCAATATAATTTATCTCGCTTGTGATTTCCCAGAAAAAAATTTATTACCAAAACAAATGAAAGCCAACTGTTTTTTTCAATCTCATTCAATGGCTTGACAAAAGCAGTATCCTTTGTAAGTTGTCTGATTTGTGGCCCATCAAAACTACCAGCTTTAAGTTTTTCTATACTTATCTGCGGCATTTTTATTCTAAAGTAGCCGAAGCATGGTCCATCCTTGTCAAGAACCTTTACAAATTGCTTCATTAAGCCTAGTTTAACATGAAGGGGCGGTAAGGTGATTTTCTCCCGTTCACCAAAGACTCAGCAATAATGTTTTTACCCAATAATTAAGTTTTCTCTCTTTGACCACTCCTTCTTAATCCATTGGTTTGTCTGTCCCTGCTAGCACAGAGGCACCAGAAACAAGGATATTTTGTGTTGCTAAATTGCTGCCCAAGAAGAAAGTTCACCAATTTGAAATCTACACAAATCACCTAGCGATGTCCCTAGTATTTTATCTTCTGTAAGGCCAATACTATTGTATCATATTCTTCTTTCATTTCAGTTGAATGAGCGATTGGTATTGAGCCAAACTTGTTAACATTGTGAAGAACACATTTTAAACTACGCTTGGAGCTATCAATGAACAAACGCCAATCACTAGCTTCATATTGCGGTAGTCCCATTCCTTTCAGAAGACCTCTAACGTCTAAACAAAATGTAAGATTGTCTTCTTGAGTAAAGAGGGGTAGCAGATCCTTTTCAACTGTGGGATAAAAATTTTTGTACCTTGTTCCATTAAATTCTTTTCATGCATCCTTGAAGCTAGTAGTTCAGATGCTTCCTTCGGTAAGTTCAATTCTCTAACAAGGTCGCTTAGTTCATCTTGATTAACTAGTTGAGGCTTTGTTGATACTGCCTCGTAGTCACTGTCACTATCGTCAATAGAATCAGGAATGTGTTCACATGGCTCATATTTATCCTCACATACATCTCGTAATGTCTGAAATATTAGGATCGGGATTTCTTCTGAATGGGGTACTGGGTGTCTAGCTGAAGGCAAATCTGTATATTGCCATTTGTGGCGATTGTTTCGATAAATTCCCGAAGCATTTACCATGCAAAAATAACAGTCGTCAATATGGTTTGTAGGTTCTCTCCAAACCATTGTCACACCAAACTTTAAACTTTTCCTTTTTCCTGTAGTTCAATACCGCTGATGTTCTGTACATGTTTTACACACAACATGCGGTGCCTACTTTTTACCTTGGTCACCAAGCTGAACACCAATATATCCTAGGTATGCACGTTTCACAAAGTCTGTAATGTTTTTCCTATTTTCTTTTAAAGTATATTCCCCACAAATGTAACAAAACACATCACAATGATTTACACAGCTTCTTCGAATTGAGCTCATTTTTAGAGGCTGCTTTACAAAAACTTTGAGAATTTGACCATTTGTTTTCGGAAATCCCCTTACTGCTTACTTACTCCCGCCTCTCCATTTTCAAAGACACACTCTCTCTTTACCCTATACCCCCTTTTTTACTCTTCTCCATTTATCTGTGATTCTTCCCACGTGTCGTTATTCTACAGTTATGACTAGGGTCCTTTTCCACCGTGGGTTTCCCACATCCCTTAATTGTATCTTTTCCCACTGCCTCCGCTCTGTACGCCTGTGTCCCCCTTCTTCAAACACGCCAAATCCTCCCCAACCCCTTTCTCAAAGGTATAAAGGTGATTTTCAAAGTAAATACTGCAGAGTGATTATGAATTTGTTTATTTATAGATTGATTTAAATTTGAAAAATATTTTCTGAAATTTATCAAAAATTTGAAAGAATATAACCATGAAATGCGCCGTATCTAAAAAAGTAGAGCTGTTACATAAAAACGGATATGATATTTGGATTCAGCACCTCTAATATTGTTAATATCAGCTCAAAAACTCCCGGCACCAAAAAAAAAGTTTTTTTTTGTTGGCCTGTGTAATCGTTCTTGGCTATGGCAGTTTCTATGTGGGGTATATCCTTAGTATTGATAGAGTTGTTGCAAAATTAGGGTTAAAGATCTGTGAAATTTTTATGATATGATGACACAATATAATGTTAAAAGTAATGCTGTACAAAATCTAAGAATGAAATGAAGTAGCTCATAATCAGCTAGGGAAATACAATTCGAAATTTTCACACTTAAGTTATGAATATTGTGCAGTATATATCCAAAAATCTGTTAAAGGCTTTGCCTTCATTTTTTCAGGTATGGTACTTCATTTACACTGATTGATAATGATTCAAAGGCAAATTCTCTTTTGGGCTTTGATGCCTGGTTAAGTCCAGTTCAGAAGATTCCAATAGCATCATGCTAAACCACTCTATCCTTTACTGTGGGTCTAATAAGGCTGCTAGGGTCATCATGGCATTCATTTTCATTTGGCATTGTGGGATGCGACCTCTGATCAAGCTTTCAGAAGTAAAAATTTCAGAGAAAATGGGTTTTAATTTAAATAAACTACACTCAAAGTATTGTGAAGAGTGATTGCATTTTGAATTGGGATTATTTTCCATCTCCACAGTTGGAGCTTATAATATTTCACAATAAATAATGACTGTAAAACTCTTAAAAACCTTGTTCTATTCCTCATATCAGGACAAGAGAATTCTTTAATATTTGTGGCTATAGAATTAAATGTGATAGATATGAAAGGTAGTTAAAGCCCAGTAAATATGAGAATCAAGAGTGCTCCACAAAATTTCTGCATTCTAAACAATAATCTGAAACTCTGGAAATGACTGTCTATGGTCATGAAAGTTGGAGGTGATTTTCCATGCACTGATCATATTTGCTTTCATGATGTCCCGGTTATGAGGAGTAAATGAGGGGGAGGGCTTATATTCAGGGCCGGATGTACCGTAAGGCAAAATAGGCTCGTGCCTAGGAGCGTCGCAGTCCAAGGGGCACCTTCTGTCACCTCATGCGAGTGGCTATGCCTTATCATAAAAATACGAAAGGGGGGGATCAAGTGAAGAGGGGTGCTCAATAAGGTGCCCATATCGTAACTTTGGGTAAATCCGGCCCTGCTTATATTTCCTCACTTCATTTTTTTTTTTTTAACAAGTTAGGGTATATTTTCAAATTCTTCTGCATTTAGATAGAAATGTGCCTTAAAAATTTATCAATTTATAAAACTAAAAAGAATAAAAATGGTGCAGTCAGTTGGGAAATTTTTTTTAAATTGTAACTAATCTGCCAAGTTTTCTATAACACTAACATCAAGTAGTTTGAAAACATAATTTAGCTAAAAAATTATGAATCCATAGTTATGATCATTATAATATGGTAATGACAGAGTTGGGTTTTCCTCATATTTGACTTAAAGATTGTGAGCTAGAACATTTATGAAATATTAATGAAACCAATTGTAAAAATGTGAAACAGACAACACTTTTTAATAAACATGTTTTGAGTTAATTCATAGTTGAAGTTAGAATTGATTGAAAATTGCAATAATGTAATTTATACATGGGATATTTTTCCCTAAATTGAGACCTCGAATGTGTCGAAATAGATAGAGAATATGAATTATTAAGCTTTAAATTACCTAATTTTTTTGTTTATTACAGCTTTTTTCTTCTGATGATCCTTTTCCAATTGGTTTAAATTCAATGCCTGGCAGTTCCGAGGGATTTGGTAATAACACTAAGGAAAATCCAGGTAAGCTACTTTTGAATGAAAATTTCTATTTGCCCATTTTTCAGCTCAAAAATGCCACCCATGGGTCATCTACCCTTAAATAATACGATTTTTCACCAACGTTTCTATGTTTCTGGTTGCGATAGTGTTTGAACTTTTTAGAGAGCTGTATTTTTCTGTTTTTCGATCCTTCAACTTCTTGAGTTACTCATGAGGAAGATTTTTCTTCGTGGCCTATCTTCCCCTTCCCTTAACTGAATTCTTTTAATGAACTATGATTTTGTGTCTGAGTGAATTATCCCCTTGCTGCATTTCCAATTCTATTAAAATTTATGCAGTAGAACCTCACTTATGAAACTTTCAGGGGATAACCAAAAAAAGATTCATAAATGAGGAAGTTTCAAATGTGAGGTTTTCTGGTATTTAGCATGAAATCCTTTTCAATAGGGGCCGGTTTATTTCCAGGATGCAATTACTCATTTGGAGGCAAGAAATTGAAGCCTAAGAATCTTATTTACTCACAAGCAACACCACTGATGATATGTTACTTTAAGAAAAACATAACTTTTGCATTCCTGAACAACATTACCCACGGTTGAACGTCTTGGTTGAATTAGCACTAAGCCGCTAGGCTGTCGTACTGGAGAAATTTTGGACTGGTGATATTAAATGCTAACAGAAAAGACAATTTTCTAACAAGTTGGCTCATTAATAGCAGTTTTCAGGAAATTCATTTTACCACCTATACACAAAACCCAAGATTGGAGATTAATGAAATGAGATATCTGAGGAAACTCCTCCAAATTAACCCTACAATTAGGAAGCAAAATTTCACTATTGCATCACGAAGGCTTCATACCCAGTGGAACCGGGTTCATGTCCTGGCCGGGGCAGAAACTTTTCAGAGATGGCTGTATCCCTGCTTGAGAGTAGTGTGGAAGGAACTTCCAGTGCAACACACTGTCCGGCAGATGGGACGTTAAGCCCTGGTTAAGCCCATCGTTACATCCTGGCTCTATCATCAGATATTTATCTTTAAATAGAAAATGATCAACACGTCTAACAAACGAAGCTCTCACAACTGCTGGAAATAATTACAAACAATCACAACAATAGCTTCGTGTGATGTTTAGGCACCTTTGACGTCATCGAGGCTTCGTCGGCAGTGGCTTGGGGGGTGAGGGAGTTTTTCCCATGCTTTAAAATTCGTTATATTTATCATTGAATATCTCGCGAAGGAAAACTTAGGTATACATGCGGTTTTCTTTTTTGTATTCGGAAAATAATTTTCTGTCTGCCTGTGAAATAAAAAAAATTCATGCAAGTTCCCCATTATAGCTTCATCATGAAATTTAGTTCGCTCTACCATAGCGACGTGAGTTGCGACTTTCGTCGACCCATTAAAACACAGTGGGTGGCAGCATTTATTTATATTAGTACAATCCAGAACACTCCATCGCAATATTTGCGCTCGTGGGCTTCATTGTACAAGCATCATTTCCATCGTATTCCAGATAGACAACTGTCGATAAGGAAACGTCTTGAAAGGCCTTATGCAGGAGTTCTCGAAGTAAAATACGTCACGATGATGATGCTGTTGACTGCAAACCCGGTTTTTGCAAAATAATTAAATATGGTGGCAGGTGCGACACGCTCCCAACCTTACAAAGCTGCTGCATTACCTTCAAAATGGTCCTCTTCAATTTCGCCAATCCCTTACATCCATTCGACAAACCAAAAACTCCACTAAAATCTGACTGTAATGCCGCTTTGCCGCAGAAATGACCCCTCGGTCGAGAGGTTGCAACTTAGCTGGTGCAGTTGGGGAGAAGAAAATAACACGCACATTTTTTATTGTTAGTCCTATGTTGGGGCCCGTGCAGCGATCGAGGAAGAAATCTACTTTCTCCATGAGTGCATCAACTCCTGCCAACCACCGCTGAATTAATCCCGCTGTCATTTATGAATATTTGCTGCTACCACAGGGGCGAGGCATCACTCTCACCAGTCTAAACATGACATGTTTAGACTGTGCCAGTGGCGTAGCCAGGGGGAAGTCTGGGGGTAAAAAATATTTTGAAAAATGAAGTTTTTTCGATTATGAAAAGTGTTAAAATAGGTTTAAAACTCTCTACTTAGTGGTACTAATTTAGTACCCTGTTTTTCTTAAAATTCCCCCCCGTGTTTTGGCCCCTCCCCCCCCCCCCAAACAAAATTCCTGGATACTCCACTGGCTCTAGCATTCTTAAAACAGTGGGGTTTCACGTACTTCCCCACTATAAACGGAGGTAACTTCTCCAAGCCATCACTATTGGTGCATAGGAGTACTATAAAACGTTCTTTGCTCATTTTTCCCCCGCAACCCGCCTCTTTCTTTAGAGTATGGTCAGGAAGCAAATTATAAAAAAAACGTTTCGTCAGCATTAGATATGTCTTTAGAACTGTTTCTATTCAGCTATCCATTCCCAACTTCTTGCTTGCTCCTTCAATATGGGCCCTGAAATGGGGATCAGCTCCGGAAAGATAGTTGAAGACATTTGTCCATTGGTATTGGTGGTATGATGGTTTTCGGTTAGGCCCCTGGGACGCAGTGTTAACAATTTCCGACCGTTAGGTAAGAATTGTCTACAGTATTGATGACCGAATGTCACACTTAATTGCGATTGCCGTCTTCTTCATGCAACGATCGACGGCCGTCGCAAACCTTTTCCTCTGAAGAAAATCAACACCGCTTCACATCACGTTAGGACATCGCTGTTATTGTATGACAGAGACCGACTGTTAAATTTAAATTTTTTTATAACTTTAAATTTTTTTACAGTCCTACTACCTTACATCCTCAGTGAAATTATTTTTATTCACTTCTTGTGGTTCATTTAAATTTGAAAGTAATTCCGATAATAAGAGTTCATCCTTGTAACTGAGTATCGAGAACCGATAGAATCCAACCGGTATTTAGAGCTGAAAAAATTGAAGAACCGACTCCTCCTTAATTCTAATATTAATATAATGTAGTTATTATGATCGTTTGCATGTACATTTAACATGAATTTCGAGTACGTGTTTATAAAACAAATTCTATTATTATTAATTAAAAATTTAATGCACTGTGACTTTCTGCATACCTATACTATTTCATTTTCTTGGTGTTTTTGTTCATTTTTCAGATTTTTCTGTGTCTGGAAATGAAATTGCTGCTTATAATCCTACATTATTAGACTTAGTAGAAGATGATGATGATGACTCACAAATTCTTAATTGGTATGATGAAGCATCAGCGATGTCTACTCCAAGTGATGATGTGCCTGCTCCTACCTCAGGCTCTAGTAGCAGAAGCAAAAGTTTTGCGAGTGTTAATGTTAGTGGAACGAAGGGAAAAGGGTCAGGGAAAGTTGTTACATCTGTCATTGCACCTAAGAATGCAAATCCAAGTCGTAGAAAAACAAAGTGAAAAGTAATGCTAAGTTACTATTGTAGTGAAACATGTTAAGCATAACATGAAAAACTTGAATGTGGTTGTTTATTTACTGTATATATGGAAAGCTCCACAATATTTACAGTTGCTGAAGTTCCCAGTTTTAAACATTTAGGCCAATAACTTAATTTACGTAAGTTAATTTGTAATGAAATACTTGAGCACCGCATTGACCAATATACATATTTTAAGTTGATTGCTTGAAATGTAAAAAAAATTACTATGCATTATATATCCTGAATCAAATAAGGCACTGGTTTTGTTGAATTTTTATTTATTGTATGCAAAAAGAGCCGAATCATAACGTTCATGAAGAACTACGGTAGCTACTTTTTGTATGTGGGCCTTTTGTGATTTATGTAAATCTCAAAGCTTATGGGGGGCCTATTCTGTGGAGCCAGTCAAGGCAATGCTTTTTTATGAACTTTCTGGCTTTCTTTTGATGGCTAGAAGTTTGTGCGTTACTTTTAATACTGTAAGGAAATTATGAAGTCATTAATAATATTATAAAATTACATTTTGAAGTTTCATATTCACGAGAATAAGTTTAAAATTTTAGTCATCTAGTGTTAGTTATATTTGACTGAGATCCAGATAAATGCATTTTTACTCTTTTTGCCTGAGATAATAGTTGGCCTCTACTTTAAATTGACTAGGGTTATAATTAATTGATCGGTTGCTCCTTGTAAAAATGATGCAGTAATTTAACCGATTTCTAACCTCATAATGCTGTATCTTGTACAAAAGGTATAAATTATTGTAGTAGAGAATAGTTCTTATAGTGTTTGTTATCACCTTATTCTCCACTGTCAGTTACAATTAAGACTTTTACAATTGTTTTGTAGTTTTTATTTTTTTATTGTTGAACAAATGTTTTGACTGAAATCACTCTCTTCTGGTGTCATTCACATCCTCTGTTATGATCACATTGAAATGATCGCCTTTATCATTTTACGTATGACATTCACTGTAGTCAGTTTTTATTGAAAATGTATATGGGAAGTAAAAGGGTGAGACCTAGTTGCATATTCAACACTGCACTGCTGTTAGAATAAAATTGCTATAATGAAGAAGTTCCAGATTTTGAATCTGAAGGGGACTCTGAGAGCATGGCAAGTGAGTGCATTATAGTAGAGGCATTACTTTGTGGGACTGATAGTTTGTAAGATATAATTATTCTAAATTTATATTTTTTCTGTAGCTCTTGAGTTTGAAGATCTTTCCTCTTAACCAATGGATGATAGGTGCCTTGTATGTTAATATTATAATACAGTTTAAGTGAAGGCACCTGCCTTTGGATTTGTATCTCTGTACCTATACATTAGCAATCAGACTTGCATGTGGTTAAAAATGTAAATATTCTATTTTTGTGTGTTGATAAGTATGGTGAGGTTTGTGAAATAAAAATGTATCCTATGTATTTGCTGATCTCTATCATTAACTATTTCCATACACTGAAATTTCGAAAAATCTGGCACATAATTATCTGTTTTAGTGATTATCCAAGCTATTTTTCTTCTCTCAGGACAGGAAATTCAGAAGAATATTCTGAAAGGCACAACAGTGAAACTCATATAAAGTTTGATGCAATGCTAAAAATTCATCTAAATATAACTGAAAATTTAAGCATAAAAAGTTTTTTCCATGTACATTCATATATAATATTGCAAACCTAAGATTGGTGTACTGCTAACCTCCAGTTCTCCCTATTCCAAGCCATTTATTTTTCCTCCCTGAGGGTCTTCTTCCATGTATCCTTCTTGATTTGTCCCTTGGTCTTCCTCTGATGCTTTCACCATGAATTTTTCCTCCCATAATGTTTCCCACGGATCTGCTGTCTCGCATAACAAGGCCAATCCTCAGTTTTCTTCTTCTGGTGTACAATATCCATGGTGTCCTCTCTCTTCTCCTATATACCTCCTCATTTCTCATCCTATCCATCCATTTTATCTTCAGCATCCTCCTCCAGCACCAAGTCTCACAGGCCTCTATTCTTTTCTGATCACTTCTTCCGATGGCCCAGGTTTCTAACCCATTGAGTGCCACTACCCAAATGAATATTTCTAGCATACTGCTTCCTTGTCTCCAGTCTTATCCTTTTTGAATATAGTAGCAGCCTCTTCGCTATGAACTCTACCTTGGCTTGGGATATTCAATGCTTTATGTCTGTCGTTCTTCTTCAGTCCCAGGTAGGCGAAGTGCTTCACTTCCTCCAACCTTAGAGGTGAAATTCGGCCAGTTTTCTCTCTTCTGCACACAAGTATGTATCTTGATTTTCTTCTGTTTTATTTTTATATTATGTTCCTGAAACATTTTGGTCAAGAGTCCCATCGGTCTTCCTCATTGCCCTCAATGGTTATAATGTTATCTGCAAATCATATCATGTCTTTAAGTACTTCTTTATTCACCTTCATCACTTCCTCTGTGTACGTATTGAAGAGTGCTAGTGATGAGTTAGACCCTTGCTGGATCCCTTTGTGGCGTTATGTCTTTAAATCTTCCAGATTCTGAACGTAAGTCCCAGACACATGGAACTCCTATCGTCTGTCACTAGCTGGATGAGGGAAAGACTACAAACAAGAATAATCAGCACTCAAGAAACAATTGCCACAAAAATAAGAGTCATTTTCAATCAATATCTATTACAAGTACAAATATTCAAAATCAAATTTATTACAGAAAAAAATGATAACTAATAATCTCATAAGAAACATTGCTAAAAACTAAGTACAAGCTGTATTTGCCTGACAGCACCAAAAATGATTTTAAGAAAATCACTCTCTCAGCCGAGCGATCAGTTCACTCCGCGCACAGAAAGCAGAAGAGGCTGACCAAACCCCGAGCAGTGTCAGAGTGGAGGGGAGGATTTTGCAAAGGAGTGGGGGAATAGTGTGATGTCCAAGTTAGCTGCATCGGTGTAAAACTCTGTAGGCACCCGTGTTGACTCGTACCTCTGGGGTAAATGTCTTGTCATCCAAGCCAGGATTGGGGGAGAACAGTGTACCGCCGGGTTTCCTCTATCTCCTGGGTTGGAGACAGTCAAGTGGAATAGCTGGTAGAGGCAAGCCATTGGAATTCAAGGAGGGGAAAGACATAGTAGGGAGAGGTGTTGGAGGGAGAGAGAGTTGTGATAGGACAAGTGGAGTTCTTCTCACTCCAAACTGCATTCTTATGCCTCAGCACCCACTTCCCCTTGATTGCCAGGAGTAGGTATTCCTCTGCCATACTAGCTATACATATATGTCTTGATCTCCAGGTATGGCTGGTTCGGAGACAAGAGTTCTGAGACTTAGTCTCTCCGAGCCTTTGGCGAAAATCCTTAGCGCGAAAGGTCCTTAGCAGGAGAAGTCCGGAGGAATTTCTGGGGGGGGGGGGGGTATTTTTGAGGGGTACACTAAAAAAGCCACACCTTTGTAATTTTTTCTCCCTATACTTCTTTTTCCTCACATGCATATATTGCCCACTTGGTGCCAGTAGATGATTCTTCTGTCATTGCAATGAACAACATATTCTGTATGACATTATTAAATGGCTTTTTCAAGTCCACAAAGGCTATGTGGATCATTTTATCAACCAGTACTCTAAGGCTTAGTATTTCTTCCATTGTCCCTCGATTCTTCCAAAATCCTACTTGTTTTTTTTTTGTAAAGTTATCTCCAATATTTCCTTCAATCCATTTTCTGAGTGAGAATTTTGGATGCATGTGATACTAGGCTCAGGGTTTGGTGCTCATAACATCTTTCAGCATTTGACTTTTTCAGTATGTCACCATTGTAGTCCTCTTAAAGTCTTCTGGCAGTTTTTCAGATTCGTAGCCGAATTCGTACCCTGATTTCCAAATTTAGCCTGCTCCTCTCCATCTTTAAGTTTTCTAGTTTCCTGAATACCTCCAATAATCTAACGTTCCATGTCCCAATCCTACATCTGACTCCTTAAGAGACTCCGAACCTATCCTCAGAACTTAGCGCGAAAAGTCCTAAGCGGGAGAAGGTTTTTCACGCAAAGGCCCGGAGACTCTTGCCTCCGATAATCAGCCTCCGAACCAGCCATACCTGGAGAGCAAGACTTATATAGGGAGTCCTGCGGAGGAATACCTACTCCTTGGCAATCAAGGGGAAATGGGTGCTGAGGCACAAGTATGCAGTTTGGAGTGAGAAGTATTACCATAGTCCTATCACAACTCTCTCTCCCTCCAACACCTCACCCCACTATGTCTCTCCCCTCCAAGAATTCCAATGAATTTCCCAGTGATGTCTCCAACCCAGAAGATAGAGGGGAAAATTCCAGCCTGCACGCTGTTCCCCCCTCCTACCCCGGCCGGGATGACTGATGCTTGGCGGAGCTGTGAGTCAACAGGGGCGATTTTTTGGGGCAGATTCGCAGCTGATTGAACATCGCCCTTTTCATCCCTCCACTCCTTGGCAAAATCCCTCTCCTCCACCCTGACACGTCTCGGAGTACGCAAGGTCTCTTTTGCTCGGGTGCTCGTGGTAGACGGATGCCGTGACTGACATGGGTGATTTTAGCAAAATTATACAGCTTGTACTTAGTTTGGTAATGTTTCCTATGGGATCATTAGTTATCATCGTTGTTTTATGTAATAATTCTGATTTTGAATACTTCTACTTCAAATGGATACTGATTGAAAATAACTCTTAAATTTTTTTTGACAATTGTTTCTTGTGTGCTGATTTCTTGTTTGTGGAGTCTTTCTCTGAACCAGCTTGTGACTGACGATTGGAGTTCCCTATGTCTGGGGCTTCCGTGCACAATCTTCAAGATGTAACGACGTAACGCCACAACGTCAGCTTATTCATAAATTGATTACTATTTTGTAAGTATTGGCTGCGGGTTTGACTTCAAGGAAACTCTTAATCATATTGCATATGAAATTATTCAAACTATTCAGTTTTTCACTGGTGGTTTCATTTGTACCAAGCATAGTTTTGTCACAAGATGTCATTTTCGAGGTGAAATTCTTGAGCACAGGCAACACGGTGCTGGCAAATAGGAGGGAAAGGTAGCGATGAGTGATTGAGCTAGGTGCTTGAGTGGGCATTGGTCTGGGAGGGAAGGAGGCAGTTATGGATGAGTAAGAAGGAATGCAAAGGGTACATGAACTATCTATTCATGTATGTTAGACTCTCCTCTCCTGGTAAATAACTACGCATGTGCAAAATGTATTGCAGGAGTACACCCTTTTTCCACTCTTGGCAGCTGGACGGGAGAGAGCTATTATCCATTCTGAGGCACTGTCCCCACCACATCAATATTCCCCTTTCACCCCCTCCCTTTTCCTCTCCATGTGGCCAACTGGAGTCTCCATGTGGCCAGTCCGTGAAAGTAAATGTATACTCACTCAAAAGCAAACCACACAAAGGAACACTGTGCGATCTCCAAAGATTACCTTTGGAAACACTGTGGGCTGGAGAGCGATGCTTACTGCACGGAAGTTAGAGGGAGACTGAGTCCTCCTCCACATTTATGTGCCACTCTTCTGTGATTGGGTAGAAGAGTGAAAGGGAAACAAGTGCATTCAAGGTCACCCACTATGAGTCAGGAAAAAGGTTTAAGGATAAATGGAAAACTAGAATAATGACCTACAAATTCAAAGGTTCACTCACACTTATGTATCAAAATTATATTATGTATCATTATTATATATAACATATTTTTTTTAAACTTGAGGGTGAACTAATAACATAATAAGGACTTTTCAACATACAAACTTTCCTTTAATTATTTTTTAGCAACTTCAAAACTAAAAAGTTAGCCAAAAGAGAAGTAAAAAAATATAACGTGAACAAAAGTGACACACTGACTTCTATAAGTTCACAAGTTAGTCTGCATATGATACATAGGAAAGTACCCTTTTTTTCTAATACATTTTTACTGAAAATTACTCATTTAAAACTTCTTCCAACATGGTTGATTATTTTTATTGCAAAAATTTTTAAAGATCAATTAGATAGGAACCAGTTCACATATTTCCATAAACACAATAAACAACTGCATTGTAATCAACATTTCTGCTGATGAAGATCATAAAATTAATCTAAAAATTACTAAAGTATTAAAAGACTACTTCACATCTACCACAAAATCATGAGGGGAATGCATTAATCTCAATGATTCCATTGGAATAGTGAACATTTAATAGGAATGACAGAGTTAACTCATCACACCAAAATATCAGAATTGAATTAGGGAAAACACAGGTGCTGGAACACGAGTTCTGCCTTTCAAGTCCACAATCTCCATTACAACAAGGCATTCACTTACTTCTGCACCCACTTTTTTCACCAGTTCACAAGCAGCCTGGAGAGAGCCTATGAATAAGATAAAATTACTTTTGATTAGTAATTCAATTCAAGGACTATGTATATAAAAAATTAAAATTCATTTCCAACTTGAGAGATACAGTTTGATTTCCTACAGGTAATTATTTAATTTTATGCAAACACTGATGTGTATAATAAAGACTTATGTATAGCGGAAGCTCAAGTTAGCATGTACTCATTAAGCGAAGAAAAAATATTTGCATTTAATGCATAATGTATGCATTATATGCAAATTATTGTCATTAATTTGGTTGGTGAAAATTTTTTGCTAAGCAATAACAAAGTTTACAATAATGATGTATAAAAACTATTTAGATCCCTTGAATTTCATTTTATAACAGCTCCACTCTGCAAATGTGTATTGGGAATTATTCTCATTCAAAATGTTATGCACCTTGATAGTGATGGATAACTTGGCCATTTTCATTTCAACAATCAAACTTCAACATACATACAGCCAAAAAAGGTGAGATAAATTTATTCATCACACGACTTTTTTCCTATAATAATTTTTTTTGTGGCAACATGATAATTTTAAAAAGTTGTTTATCCACAGGTCACCCTGGGCCATGAATATGTCAAAATATGTAACCTCACAAAAAATTGGCCCAAAAAACTTGATTAATGCATAAGTTTCAGTGAAAATAAAAAATCTTATCCTTAAAAAGTTATAACATAGTGGGGATGTGCGAGTACTCACAAAATTTGAGCCAAGTAGTCGAGTGCTTCGAGTCCCGTTATGAATGTCGAGTCAAGTCGTTTCGATTACAGAGCTGTTGAGGCCGGCAGGTTAAGAAATATGTCGATAGGAAGCGCTATCATCAAGCTCATGCAAGAATAACATTTTTAAAGTCAATAAATCGTTTTATTGCCTTGGCCTGAGGTTTTAGCTTGCTTTATATGTAGCAGTCAACTACTATAATAGTCATCAGGGGGGAGGGGGCAAATACCTTTTCTTCAGCGGTGGCAGCCGACCTTCTTCCAACCCGGCAGCAGTGTATTTGGAGCAATGGCAGTGGACCACTGCATCGCTCATACTTTCTCATGTGATACCTTCCCTACCCTACTTTTTTCATTAACACGCTGAGAGAATATGTAAAAATTGTTAATATTTCTATGAAAAAAATAAGTAACTTTTAGGTTTTAGCAACAATGCCAGTTCATTCCCATGTCTGACGGCCCAAGTGGTTGCATCTTTTAGCTTATATCAGTACTAAAGCATAATCCTGATCATCTGGCTGCAGTTTATTTGTGTGGAGATTATCCATGCCTGAGTTTCTCACACCTTCGACGTTTTCCTCGATAGTTATAGAAAATATGATCAGACAGAAAAGCACCAGGATATTGTATTTTCATGCAAGACTACAACAGGCATATTATTTCATCAGAATTCCCTCGGTAAAATGGAATTATTTAATTTTCTTGCTGGCAAGGAATGTTTCAAGATATGTTCATGTAGGATTTCCATTTAAAATTCAGGTAACGGGGAAGATTGCTTATGAACGTATCAATTCTAATCGTGTCAATGGTTACAGTAGATATCATTTTTTCCACGGATTCAATAAAGTAATCCTTAGCCTCTTCTGAAGTGAACTCGAAAGTTTTGTTACCTTTAGTTTTGCCTACTTCAGAATTGATTACCTTCCACAAAGCCTTGTTTTTGTTGTTTGAACTCTGTATCCCTTTATAATAGCTATGTAAACCAGCAAGTTTACTCATCATGTGCATTCAAATTATGTTTCAAACTGACTAATTAATCTAAATTAACCAAAGTAATCAAACAAAATTCTTACCACCAGTTGCCAGCAAGTCATCAACAATCAGAACTTTTTTCCCAGCTGGTATGCTATCTTCTTGAACTTCTAAAGTATCCTAAAGTTAAATGCAAAAACATATCAAAAATAAAATAGAACCAAAATATTTATAGAACAAGGAAAACATGGGTCTTTCCACCTCAATTCACAAGGATTTGTTTGGGGTGTCTGAAAGCTTTCCCCAGCATTTAAAATGCAGACTTTTCAACTAGCAGCCAAGGTCTATAACCACTAATCAATCATGCTCCCCAAGAAACATTGTTATCTGGGTTAAAGCATTGCAACTACCTGCATGCATGGAAAAATGAAAAAAATTGAGATGTACACCAACACCTATAAACTATTGTTTTATTAATTAAAATTTTACCAATAACCACAGAAAAATAAGATAATGATTAAATATTAATGACACTCCTTACTGGAGCATCAAATTAGAAGTAGTGGCCATGAATTTAAGTATGCTGAGGAAATTATGCTTATAAGGTTGTTTGACAACCACATTATGCTCAATCATTAAATTGGGGTCTCTTCAGCATCAGGAAAGTCAGACTTTGAATTCTAAAAACTGTACTATTACCTTTCCGTACTCCAAATCATATTCCAATGACAAAATTTTTCCTGGAAGCTTTCCTTTTTTACGGAGAGGCACAAATGGCACACCCATGTGTAGTGCCATTTGCGGCCCAAAGAGAAATCCTCTGCATTCTAAAGCAGCAATAACTTGGACTCCTCGCTTCACAGCTTGTTCTGCACAGTATTTCATGACTTCATCCAGCATTATGGTGGCATCTTTATCATGATATACCGAGAAAATATCCCTACATAAACAAAATATCATATAATGAACACAGAGGCAGTGGAAAATGATGCAAATTTAAAAAAATATCATTCTCAGTCAGAAGCGAGGTCTACTGGAGGTGGAAAAATGATCTTTCCTATGACTACCCTATAAAAAACAAATTAAAGATCTGCAATAGTTGATGGGGAACATATAACTTCCATGAAGAAGGTATGGAACTAATATGTAACACTTCAGTAATGTAAGGTACTGATATTAATGTGAGAAGTTTGGACCTGGAATGGGGCCATTTCCTGAAGGATTTTAAAAGAATATTCCTATGCAATAGTCATTAAAATTATACAAACTTTGTTTAATTCATGCTATTGCTTACAATAAGCCAGTTTATATTGCATTCACACCTTCTACTTACAGAACTTCAATATCATAGCAGTCTGAAGTTTGGACATGGTTCAACAGTATTTTGAGTGATTTATGGAATGCAATAAAATATTCTCCTTTGTCACGACCTCAAGAGGATTTAGAATGGACTAAATAAACTTCTTAGTTGTCATCTTGTAGAATTCGATATCACTTTCTAGCAAAATAATGACATTCCTGCCATATCCTAATAACTTTTAGATATACAACCATACTTCATCCTCTTAACTTTTCTTCCCATCGTAACCATCATTCATATGAAAACAATATCTTTTCAATTATATTATCTAAGGTGAAAAATTTAAGCCATTACCTCCAACACCCAACAATGTCTTGTACCATCTGAGATAGAGTTCAGTCATGGTATACATAATATTATACAACTTAAGGTCGAGATAATTATCCCCATTCGAGACGGCTTAATAGCAATGTCCTAGAAGCCATTTCATTGACAGCTAAGCATTATTAACCATAAAAAGGGGCTGATTGACTGAGTTAATATTTCTACTAAAGCGTGAACCTCGATGCTGGCATTATTAACTGACTAAAAGATTAAGTAAGCAGCTCCAATTAAAAAACAACTATTCATTTTGGATCAATGCGCCAATACAATACGAAATGCAGCGAATGACGAAAAGTTCCATCATTTACTAAAACATTTTGGCTGTCTTAAGACAATCTATGAATATTAAAACCTAGATGAGTCTCCGGAATGTTCTGACACTTCCCGGGATTAGGCCTAATCGTCTACACATATTTTTAACGCCAATATTTCTGAAAAAAGCATTTCCAAAAGCCAAAATATGCCAGTGCTGCATTAGAATTGGTATCTTACGACTAGAATTTGTATTAAGCAACTGGTGTATTAAAATTTCACTATTGGATGAGTAGATTCAAATAAACAATTAAAACCAAATCAATGAATTGGTTTCCATCATCAAGTACCTGAAACATATTCCCGGTTTAGGAAAGTCAGGGTAAGCTCCAATTCGGGTTTTCACAACCTCTATTTTCTTCAGGATTTCTTCAGAGAAATCCATTGAGATTGAATTTTTTCCAAATGATAATTGCTTATTCCAAGTCCAAAATTTATGATAGTGAAGGTGCAATTGTTTCCACGTAGAGGTTCTCGATTTTGATAGCCCCAATCGCTTCCCGAGTAAACCACTGTCTGGGGCCGTTTGTCACCGGGACCAAAACACAGTATTCGCGGGATCGCGGGCCTGCACCCCCTGCACCCCTCCGCCCTTCCACGTTCTCGCGCAAGCTCCAGCCCAGCCTGAAGGGCAATGATTAGGGATGGGCAAAAATAACCGGTTTTATTTATAACCGGTTTTTTTCAAAAGGTTAACCGAGTAAAAACCGGTTATTTTTCGACGCCGGTTAACCTGAGTACTCGGTTTTTTTTGGCATAACGGAAAAATAACCTAAGAAAAATAATTTGACTCCTGATTCCCGCACTCTCTCGCGAACCGTTGGAACTACCAGCACTTTTGCCGCTGCCACTGGATAAGGTTTTCCTGCGCCTCTACCGGCCACAGAGAACATTAAAACCGGTATTTTTTGATGCAAAAAAAACCTAGTGGCCGGTTAAAACCTAGGCCACGAGTACTCGTTGGCATAACCGATGGCAGGCGGGAGAGAAAAAACCGGATGAGGGAGTACTCGTTGGGGAAACCTATCGCTGTGGGAAGGTTTTTATCAATGGAAAAACCTAGTGGCCGGTTAAAACCTAGGCCACGAGTACTCGTTGGCATAACCGGTGACAGGCGGGAGAGAAAAAACCGGATGAGGGAGTACTCGTTGGGGAAACCTATCGCTGTGGGAAGGTTTTCATCAATGGAAAAACCTAGTGGCCGGTTAAAACCTATGCGACGAGTACTCGTTGGCATAACCGATGGCAGGCGGTTATGGCAGGTCACAGGTATAGGTTTTTTCAGTGCATATCAACTAGTAAAAACTGTAACGAGTACTTGGTTATTCTACGGTTATTGCAAAATAACCTGAGGAAAATAACCAAGGCGTTGGAGTAGCTATTGCGGAAGTTAAATGGATATGAAGTACATGAAATATTATATTGGTTTGCGAAAGCATGCCTGCCATATGACCAAATTCAATAGTACAAATATGAATATTAAAAATTCGGGGGGGAGCCGGTACCCTCTTAGCTGTTTATACAATTAGGATCGAAAGTGTCGTAGTTCCCCATAAAATTTCGGGGGGGGGGGGGTTGTTATGGACCCCCTAGCTTTTAATAAACTTATTTATATTCAAGCACAGTGAAGGTTAGGGGGTTCTGTCCCCCCCGGGAGGACCGTAGTCTCGTTAGAAAATCTGGGGGGTTAGACCCCCTTAGATCTCTGTTATAATTTTAGTTATGTTAAAGAATGTCTGCGACATCGGAGTGGCTAGGGAGGCTCAGGGGACGCGGCCGCCTATGAAAATTCTGGGGGGGTATGGTGACCCCCCTAATTTTTTATGTAGATTTTGTTACTTTCAAGCACGGCTGTATCTGGAGGCGTCCTGGCCCCACAGAAGGGGTCGTATTCCCCCTTAAAATTTCGGGGGGGGGGGTTATGGCCCCCCTGACTTTTTCGTTTTAGACTCCGCTACATTCAAGCACTGTCATATTTAGGAGGCCCGGCCCCCCCTGGAGTACCGTAGTACCGCTAGAAAATCTGGGGGGTGGGACCCCCTTAGCTCTCTGTTATAAATTTAGTTATGCTATATATCTATGCTATACATAAAGCATGTCTGCGACATCGGAGTAGCTAGGGAGTCTCAGGGGACCCGGCCGCCTATAAAAATTCTGGGGGGGGGGGTCCCGCCACCCATATTTTATAGCGGGATTACGGTCTTCCAGGGGGGGCCGGACCTCCTAAATATGACAGTGCTTGAATGTAACTGAGTCAAAAACGAAAAAGTTAGGGGGGCCATAACCCCCCCTCCCCCCGAAAATTTATGGGGGACTACGACCCCTTCTGTGGGGCCAGGACGCCCCCAGATACAGCCGTGCTTGAAAGTAACAAAATCTACATAAAAAACTAGGGGGGTCATCATACCCCCCCAGAATTTTTATAGGCGGCCGGGTCCCCTGAGACTCCCTAGCCACTCCAATGTCGCAGCCATTCTTTAACATAACTAAATTTATAACAGAGATCTAAGGGTGTCTAACCCCCCAGATTTTCTAACGAGACTACGGTCCACCCGGGGGGGACAGAACCCCCTAACCATGAGTGTGTTTAAATGTAACTAAGTTTATTAAAAGCTAGGGGGTCCATAACAACCCCCCCCCCCCCCGAAATTTTATGGGGAACTACGACCCTTTCGATCGTGATTGTATAAACAGCTAAGGGGGTACCGGCTCCCCCCCGAATTTTCAATATTCATATTTGTATTATTGAATTTGGTCACATGGCAGGCATGCTTTCACAAACATAATATAATATTTCATGTACTTCATATCCATATCTACTCCAACGCCTTGGTTATTTTCCTCAGGTTATTTTGCAATAACCGGAGAATAACCATAAGTACTCGTTACAGTTTTTACTAGTTGAGATGCATTGAAAAAACCTATACCTGTAACCTGCCATAACCGCCTGCCATCGGTTATGCCAACGAGTACTCGTCGCTTAGGTTTTAACCGGCCACTAGGTTTTTCCATTGATGAAAACCTTCCCACAGCGATAGGTTTCCACAACGAGTACTCCCTCATCCGGTTTTTTCTCTCCCGCCTGCCATCGGTTATGCCAACGAGTACTCGTGGCCTAGGTTTTAACCGGCCACTAGGTTTTTCTATTGCATCAAAAAATACCGGTTTTAATGTTCTCTGTGGCCGGTAGAGGCGCAGGAAAACCTCATAAAGTGGCAGCGGCAAAAGTGCTGGTAGTTCCAACGGTTCGCGAGAGAGTGCGGGAATCAAAAGAGTTTATTTTTCTCGGGCTATTTTTCGGTTATGGCAAAAATAATTTAATTCTCAGGTAAATGGCATCGAAAAACAACCGATTTTTAATTTGCTTATCTAATAAAAAAACAAGCAAGACTCTGCGATGAACTATACCACGAAGAAGGAAGACGAAGTTCAAAAATGCGGTAGGCTTTTTTAAGAATAGAAGGTATGCAACACGCAATGCTTTAGGTTATATAACCTGAATATAACCGGTTTTTTTCGTCCGGTTATTATACTCAGGTATTCTTATCGCTCAAAATAACCGGTTAACCTAACACCGGTTTTTTTCTCATAACCGCCCATCCCTAGCAATGATGCGCACGGGCGCAACGTGAAAACGTGAGTAACGCTGATCGCAGGCTGGCAGCCAGAAGCTTTCAAAATGTCAGTCCACAACCAAACTAGCAGTTTTGCCCTTGCTTCTCTCACGGCTACTTATACCGATTCAGAGGGTGAAGAAGAAGGAGCTGAGGAAGAAGAAGAAGATCCTGAAGCTGTGGAGAAATCTCGTGGTGGTACACCTGGGAGCAGTGGAAACTCGAACGTTAGTGCCTTCACTCCTCCCGTTGTCGTGAAAAGCAATGTTCTTCGACCCACTCAAGTTCGTCCTGCGCGTTTAGTTTCGTATCATGATGACACACTGATTTCGGATGAAGAAGGTGTTCCAGGGGAAGAAAATCTGGAAACAGATCACGTCGAAATCAATGTGGTGGAAATGACTGTTGAGGAGAAGAATGGACATGATGAAAACCAGGGTCAAGGAACGAAAGACTTCCTGTTGGAAGAAGAAGAAGATGGTGTAATCATACCACCTGAGCCTCCAGGGAAGTGTCCAGTTGAGTTGCAGGAAAAAATCATGAGATTGCACGATAGAATGCTTGCTGGAGGCCTCGACATGAATCGTGTGATTCAACAGAGAAAAGACTTCAGGAATCCTAGCATTTATGAAAAACTTATCCAGGTAATGTTTTTAATCAAGTTTTCAAATACGTGTGCACTTTCGTGGTCGTCTGCTAAACTCATTTTGAATTTCTCTGTCCGTGTGGAAATGTTTTGCCTTGGTCAATGTGTCTTTGATAGATTTTCCCCCTACTTCCTGCTTACTTGCCACTGACCTGAAATGGAATGGACTACCACTCAGAGAAAAGAGACAATGTTGCCAGCTTGAGAAATCGAAAAAAAATCCCATGTGTTATTTACACCATATCTCGCCCACGGCAGTTGAGCTTGATAAATGAGGTTGTGGAGGAAAAAACTTCTTTTAGATCTATACCAATTAAGGAGTCTCGAATAGAGGCACAGTCAAATGAGCGCTAGAAAATAGGGAATTCATTGTGGCCATTACTCCTGAGAACCTGTAGAATCAAGGAATATAATTAAAATTTTGGAAGTCATATTCGTCGTTAATGTCAAATGGTGATATTTCCCCAACGTCTCATGCATATAAATATCTTTGTTATTTGAGTATCCTACTCTTTGTTGAGAGTTATTTCCATACTAACACATGCAATCATTGCTATGATTTAGTCTCGAGTGTCATTCGGAATGAAGTGTTTATTCCCGAGGCTGGGTACGGATGATTTTAATGCATGAAATGCAAATGGGTGTGCCCAAATATATATTATACATTGAAATTAAAGTTCTTGAGCACATTAATTCGTTTAAGAAACATTACGATAACTGTTGTAGCTACAGATGCTAATATTTTCCTTTTCTAGGTTCCCTCTTTTGTTGACTCTATTAGTAATGTAGCATAACTACAAAATCGGTGTCGCAGCGCCATCTCCGGATCAAACTTTATACTTGAGAATTCAATTTGATTTTAGCATTATAGCTTCAACGCTTTCCCTTGTTAAGTTGATATTTAACGACATGAAGAAATAATGAAAAACATACAATTACTGTGTCAACTAACATAGTAATTGCTCATTGTACTTTCTACTTTACATTAGTCCCGTTTTCACAGACAAGATATTCAGATGTTTCTTTGGCAACGGCTTCATCATGATATCAGCCACTTGATGTTCTGTAGAGATCTGTTGAACTTCAAGCTTGCCTTCTGTCACTTTCTCTGTGATAAAAAAGTGCTTAATGGAAATATGTTTTGTCCTGTGATGAAACTCAGGGTTAATAGCCTGTCTCACCGCTGCTGAGTTGTCAACTTGAATGACTGGAACTTTTTAAAGTTGTATTATTCCTCTGAACTGTCTGCTAAGCCAAATTGCCTCTTTCGCTCCTTCATTTGCTGCAATGATCTCTGCTTCCGTTGTCGAATATGTTACGACAGCTTGTCGTTGGCTCATCCTTGAAATCACCCCTCCTGCATACGTCACAATGACTCTAGAGGTTGAACAACCCATCGAAGTGCATCCTCCAAAATGTGCATGGCTGTAGACATCCAGAAAACCCTCATCTATATTGCTTCAATACACTATCCCCAGATCCAATGTCCCTGCTATGTATCTGGAAACTCTCTTGACTCTTACCACATATGCTTGAGTTGGATTTTTGAGTGTCCTCAAAAGGAATCCGACCCTGTAAGCCAAGTCTGGTCTTGTGCCAAGTATCAAATACATCAGAGCTCCAATGGCGTGCCTGTAGGGAAACCTTGGTGTCTCGTCATCTTTCCCTGATGTGGAAAGTTCTGCACCTTTCAGCATTGGGGATGATACTGGTCTACATTCAGAAAAATTGAAGCATTCTAAAATTTTCTTTGCATATGCTCTGTGACTTATTTAAATGAACCTTTCTTCTTGTTGAATTTCAAGGCCCAGGAAATAGCTTGCTTGCTTTGAAATGATTTTGAACTCTTTCTTCAATAAAATCTTCCATCTCTTGTATATTTCTTGCTGCCATCAAGCCATCATCTATCACTAGTATGATCTTCCTACCATTTCCCTCTCGAATGTATAAACATGGATCGGCATCGCTGGCCTTAAACCCATGTTGATGCAGGAATGCTCCAACTCACTTATTCCAGCATCTGGGTGCTTGCTCAACTCCATAAAGACTTCTCTTCAGCTGACAAACCTTACGGGTTCCATCTTCATATCCTTGAGGCTGTTTCATGAAAATGGTTTCTTCAAGTTCTCCATTAAGGAATGCTGTCGACACGTCAAATTGTGTCAGGTGCATCTTCTTACTTGCTGCAATGCTGAGCATTGAGCGTATCATTCCCTTCACCACCGGACTGAAGGTTTCGCTATAATCGATGTCATGACATTGACTGAACCCCTTACCAACCAATCTCCCCTTGTACTTGTCAATGCTGCCGTCTGGATTTTTCTTGAGTCGAAATACCCATTTACATGGAATTGCCTTTGCACCTGGTGGAAGCTCTGTCAAAATCCAGGGTTGATTCTCTTTCAATGAAGCAATTTCACGATCCATGGATTTCTTCCACTTGACTGAATCCTCACTTCTCAGTGCATCTTCTAAGGTCTCAGGATCCTCCATGAATTGATTAAAGAACTCCTCCACTCTCATGGTGTAATCTTCAAGATGTTTTGGTCACTTTAAGGTTGATCTATTGCTCAGAATTCTTCCAGATAAGTGCTCAGAGTTTTCTTCCCTATCTGTATCTGACTCACCTTCACCAAGTGATTCTACATGACTCATTGATGATTCTGTCTCGATGTCGATCTGTGGCTCTTCTTCCTTCTCCTTTTCGTCAAATTTTTCTCTAGGCCCGATATCTTTCAATGGTGGCTTGACTTTGTCCTTACATTCTTTAATTCTCTCTTGGAATAGAACATCTCTGGACAGGATAACTCTGTGGATAAACTCTGCATCGCTCATCTCTGTCATATCCTACTAGGAATCCTTTCACTGCCTTCTTGTCCCTTCTTTCTCCTCTTTTGTATGGAATGTGAACGTAGCAGGAAGATCCAATAATATGCAGATGTTTGATTCCCGGTTTCTTTCCCATCCTCAGTTCATAAGGACTGATTCCATCTTCTGACGATTTTCCTGTTCTGTTAAGAATGTAAATGGCTGTTGTCACTAGCTATGCCCATATTACATTAGGATATTCAACTTCACAGTATAGCCGTATTCCTTTATTTATATTCCTTCCTTCTTAGGTATTCCTTCTTAGTTGCAGTTTTTGTGACAAAAAGATGACTAAGCCAAAGGATGAACCGGACTTGATTGACCTATTACATATTTCTATTTACTTTTTCTTTCTTTAATTTTGCCCATCACGTATGATAGTGTAGGACCTCATGTTTATTAAGAGTTGTTTTACCCAGGCAGTTTAAATTTCATGAAAAAAAAAGAGAGCGTGGAGATGAGTCATCTGCTATGCATGCAATGATTTAGCTTGAACATCGCGCTTAGCCACAGGTAACTAAATTTATTAGTGGCATCTTTGAGGCATGCATCAAATGCTCTTCTCCATATAAATTTTGGTGTCCTTCATGACTTCTTCCCAGGTTTCGGTATCATTTAAAGTGCTAACCTTACCCAAGGAGACCTACCCCCTTGGAACACTTTCACTTTTTGTCCACGACTGCTAATAGGGTGGTTTCCTATTATTTTTTTATTGCCTAAATCAAAAGATTATTACTCCTGGAGTAAGTTTCACGCTTTTAGGTTTTTATATGACAATATCTATTTTTCGCGATTAAATGAAAAGTGAAAATTTTCAAGGGTGCAAAAACGCGACGGGTAAGTATGAATGCCAGGAAAAACTCCGCGTGACGTCGTTCTGCTTCCCGCTGCCGCTGGTGAGGTGACCTTGGCGCGAGGCTCTGAGCGCTGTTACGACGCAGGATGCTAGCAGGTAGCAGAGTACCATGCTAGCTGGTAGCGCTTGGCTTAAATAAGGATTATTAATACCTTATCAAACGAAGAAAACTTTCCGACCTTAGCCAGTTTTAATAGGTGATTATTAAGACATGTTTCCCTGAGCTCTGTGCCTCATGCATGCATTGGTAACCTCAGACGATGTATAACTCCTATCCTCTCGTGTAGAAACTAGGTCCCTGTGACGTCACGTGGAGTGGCATCGCATGAGCGACAATCTGGCCTTTTTCAAATAAGGATAATATTGACCCTTGCCATTCCTCTAAACTGGTATTTCTAATACCAAATAATTTGTGTATTATGAATACACTAATGGTGGGTAACGAATCGCAATCAATGCCTTTCGTTTTCTTTGATGAATGAAACTACCCTATTCAAAAACTTGCTTATTTCAGTTAACCTCTCTTTCCAGAGGTATAAACCACATCATCTCATAGAGTTGACTGCAAGAGTCTTTCACTCTCTAACGGTTAAGGATTATGATGTTGTGAAGATTTTGTTATCACTGGATAATGGCAATTAGTGTTTAGAAAGTATTTTCATCAATTATTTTAGACTATCGATTGTTTTAGTCTTTTCTTCTTTTTTTTTAGTTCTGTGGGATAAATGAAATGGGCACAAATTATGATGCTAGTGTCTACGACCCCCAACGCTGGGGAAAAGAGTCTTTTTATGAGGAGTTGGCAAAAGTACAAAAGGCGGAAATGGATCGCCGAGAGAGGGAAAGAAGAGAGAAAGCAAAAGTAAGTATTTATTAGTGAACAAGGATTTTTTATCATATCAAGCCCTGTGTGTGTGTAAAAGGCTGATTAATTACGCAATGCTCAACTTTCCAATAAATTACTTTGAACGCAATGAGTTTTAAAATTCGAGGAATCAAGCGAGATGGAGTGGAATTGATTCATAATGAAACACTTACTTGCAATTTTCCACAAAAATTTTTGTGGAAAATTGCAAGTAAGTGTTTCATTAGCAATGAGTTTTGTTGTTCACTGCAAAATTCTCAAGTCCTCAGTGATTCATTGAGATTGTCCTTAAACAAGTCTTTTTGGTAATGTGAGGGGTTAAGGGGAAGGGTGAAGTTTTTGTGTCTGAAAGTGAGAATGCATACGAGGGGGGAATACATACCAAAAATAACCGGACACAATTTTTAAAAAATTCAAAATTTAATTTTTTGTGTTAAAAACGTTTGTCACTTTCGAAGTACTCTCCATTTACACTGATATATTGTTAAAAACGTTTTTTCATTGAGATTTCACTTTCACAACTAAGGTATCCCCATTCCAACGGCTGTGGCTCAGACTCCTACAACAATGTTATTTAGGTGCGAAGGTTTGTTCACGATGACTGCTAATTTTCGGGTTCTCTAGCCGCGTCTGTCGTTTATGGTGGACAACAGACAACAGACGAAAGCCATCCTGCTTCCAACTTCAGGTTGAAGGTGAGAAGTTTTCATTTATTGCCATCTTATATAGCTCTGGCCGATCTCCCCCTGTGTGCTGATTGGTCAGAACTCTCTTCCAAACGTTGCTGATTGGGTAGCCGTTGTCCCTGTAAATATTTTGTGTTTTGTGAATTTCAATTGCTTCCCTGATTTGCCTTGGGTAGTAGCGACTCTCTTTTGCCACTATCTTAGCTTTTTCGAATTCGATTTTATGGCCGGCCTCCCTACAAACATGCTCTGCGATGGCTGACAAGTGCAGTTGTTTTTTATTAGTAGCTCTCACATGCTCCTTCATCCTTGTCGCCATTCCTCGGCATGTTTTGCCAACATATGAGTTTCCGCAGGAGCATGGCACTGTGTACACGCCTTCACATAGTGCCTGCGGGATACGATCTTTTGGTCCAGGTACAATGTTTTGTATCTTGGTCACGCAATTGAACCTTGTGACCACGTCATGCTTCCTTAGTATCCTAGCAATACATTCTGACACTCCTGCTATGAATGGAATTGTTAGCCGTGCCGCAGGTTTGGTCAATTCCCCCTCCTCTGTGGCCTGGCGTTCTTCAGATGGTGGTGAGTGCATCTTCTTGACCTTAGAGGCCCTTTTGAGGACCATTTTCCGGTCATAGCTATTCCTGATTAGTGCTTTGGTTAGGTGCTTCTTCTCTGAATCTAATGATTCGGCGTCGGAAATGGTGAAGGCTCGGTGGAGTAGAGAGGTTACCACCGAGGCCTTCTGGGTGGGATGGTGGTGTGATGCTGCGTTCAGGTATCGGTCGGTGTGCGTTTCCTTTCTATATACCGCATGTCCTAGACTGCCATCGTCTTTCCTCTTAATCATCACGTCCAAGAAGGGCAACTTGCCTTCGCATTCCTTTTCCATTGTGAAGCGGATCCTTCGGTGTTGGTTGTTGAGATGTATCAAAAATTTGTCCAATTCCTCTGCACCATGTGGCCATATGATGAACGTGTCATCAACATACCAAAGCCAAAGCTTTGGTTGCTTGTGGTTGGTATTCACGGCCTCCACCTCAAACTTTTCCATTAAGAGGTTGGCCAACACAGGGGAAAGGGGCGAACCCATTGCTGCTCCGTCTGATTGTTCATAATAGTTGTCATTCCACAGGAAGAAGTTGTTGCTCAGGCAGTGCTCCACAAGCTTGGGGAAGTCCTTAGGGATTCCCGAGCTTGTCAGCTTTTTCACAATTTCCACTGATTCTTCAATGGGCACGTTTGTAAACAGCGACAATAGGTCGAAGCTTACCATGATGCCTTCTCTCTCGATGGTAATGCCTTTTATCATATTCACGAAATGGGCTGAGTTCTTCACATATAAAGAGGTGTTTCCTACGCAATCCTGTAGAGTTTGGGCTTGGTATTTGGCGAGTCGATAGGTTGGAGCGTCAATTTGGCTTACAATGGGCCTCAGTGGTACACCCTCCTTGTGTAACTTCGGTAAGCTGTATAGCCTTGGTGGTTTGGGTGCGGACGTAATTAGCCATCTCTGTTCTTCAGTCGGAATAGAGGACCTCTTGATCATGGCGCTTGTCTCCCGCTCTGCTTTGGCCATGGGGTTCTTTTGCAGTTTGTTGTAAATGGTGTCAGACAGAAGTTCTTCTACCTTTGAGTTGTATTTCTCCTTCTCCAAGAGAACGGTGGCATTTCCTTTGTCCACGGGCAAGATCATGATGTTTTTGTTCTCATGAAGGGCATTGAGAGCGGCCCTTTCTTTCAACGTAATATTCGACTTCGGTGGTTTAGCCCTGCGCAAAACACGAGCTACGTCCTCCCTGATTTTGTTGGCCACAGGTTTTGGTAGTTTCCAGATACCAGACTCCACTTCGGTGATGAATCTTTCCCTTGGTATATCTCGTGGCGTTATGGCAAAGTTTAGTCCTTTGGCTAGCACTGCAGTAGTGGCGTCTTCGAGTATCATGTTGGTTAGGTTGACGATGCAACGGTCCTTTTCAGGGCCTTTGTCGAAAATTGGGTGCTGACGAGCGTGAAATTTCTCGTACTTCTTAATCTGCATTTCTCTGTGAGCCGTTTCCGATTGCACACCGCCCACATAGTTTCCTCAGCAATTAGGCACACAACACTTATTCATCACTTAAGATATTAACTTCCTGCGAATTTAAAAGAAAAATTTTGGGCAACATGGCAATTAGCGACTTTGATTAACTTAAATCAAGGCACACGACAGAAGCTTTGAGGTCCTCAGGCCTTTTACTTTAGGTGACGTTGGAGAAGTCCAAAATATAAGAGCAATGCGCACACCAATGTCAGTCTGGTTATTTTTGGGTCCCCCCTCGTATGTATTGAGGGTTGTCTGAGAAAGGGTAATTTTTAATATTTATAACATTTATATACACCAAGGTTGATTAACAATGAAAAAATCATTTCGCTTGGCTTGGATTCAAACCCGGCTATCCCAATTGCCAGTCAGCTATGCTACCAGTTATACCACCAGGCCATCTTCTTCCTAAAAAAATCACAGACTGTATTAACTGAACAAGGTGTGAACGTTTATATACACCAAGGTTGATTAACAATGAAAAAATCATTTCGCTTGGCTTGGATTCAAACCCAGCTATCCCAATTGCCAGTCAGCTATGCTACCAGTTATACCACCAGGCCATCTTCTTCCTAAAAAAATCACAGACTGTATTAACTGAACAAGGTGTGAACGTCTCAAGTCCACACTGTAGCACAGGAGATGGAGGTTGTACTTACTAAGCCACTGTCAGAGAAAAAACCCCTCTTTGTCACTATTCCTATTCTAAAATATTTGTTAAATATGTCACCTCAGTTGCCGATATCATGTCTGCAGCATTGCTAGCCCATTAAGGGATAGGTAAGTATTTGTGGAATAGTCTTTTTGGTTTTATTTTTAAAATTCATTGTGATTGACTTGAAAGCTGACAATTTATACTTCTCTGTCGGCTATTGTTAGTGAATCATGTATAATAACATCAATGTGCAATTTTAATTTGTTGTTTTTTTTGCTTTTGTATATATGTGATTCTTAGGTTCCATTTACACATGAATATATTTGGTCTAAAGCACCTGTACCCAGAGCAATTAATTAATGGTTAATTAATTTCTTAGTCACTCTTGAACTGGTGGGGAAATTTTTAGAATTGGGTCACAGAATAACATGGTTGTCACCACTATCCACAAAATTGCCCCTTCTGCTCAGGAATTTTTGAGAATTGACTACAGTAGACTCTCATTTTTATGAAGTTCACGGGACCAAAAAACCAGAGGTTTGTAATAACGAAGTTCATATAAACGTTTCTTTTAAGAATTGCCAAAAAAACATAGTTTGTCAAAATGTCTTGTCTCTTCAATCTCCTCACACTGCGAAATAGCTTCAAAGTAAAGTGTATAATATACACAATAAAATTACATGCAAATATATAAAGGCAAGCACATTCCTTTCATTTTTTCAATAGGTGAATGCAGCATGATGCAATCGAGGGTTGATAACTTCTCGAATACAGTAAGTGATCGATATACGAACGTGTGTTCTTTGAGACCTTGCTCGTAATTTGATAAACCTATGCATGGCATCGAGGAGTGCTGTTATCCTGCGAAATGCAACACTGCATCACAATTGTGTGTTAAATCGCGATTGTGACAAATTGTATGAGCTGAGCGGGAAACACAGCCGGAACAGATAAAAATCGCTGTCTGTGGGAAGGAAGAGCAGGCAAAATGCTGAACAGTTCCAGACTTCACATCGGATTCAATGATACTTTGTTCAGATTATGCTCTAAGTGCAAGTTCCTCAACGCCACACTGCATCACATCGGCCAACTCGAGAAGTGCCAAATTTGAAATTTTGGGCACGCTCAAATTTTTTGAATGTTCATACCTCTGAAAATTACTAAATCGAATGTGCATAGGAAGAGGAATAACTGTACGCCCAATTTACGAGCTGTAATGAGTTAGTCACCATGATTCTAGAGGAATAAAGCTTACTATTTAATGTGCGTGGATACTGAAGTATCTCCTACTGAAGAAAGAATTATAATTGATGCTCTTAAGCACATTGCACGAGGAAAACTTAAATGTAGCGCAATTATTTTGATGTAGCGTAGTGTATAAAAACACTGTTTTTGTGTTATAAAACGCCGTTGCTTATCCGTGAAACTTCATAATAAAGTTCACTTTGTAACCCCTGGGACCGGAACTGAGGTTTGCAATTTTGTAATAACGAAAATTTCGTAATAACGTTTCTTTTACTGTAGATTGGATAGGCCTTTTCGTCGGGACCAACAATTTACTTTGCAATAGGACTTTGTAATAAGGTTGTTCATATTAACGAGAGTCTACTGTATTTAGTAATGCTAAATACTCAACCTCTGCTACTAAAAAGTCATTTGATATGAATTATATGGTTATAATATCCATAGATTGGCTGATAATTTGAAAACTTCTATTTTTCTGTTGCTATTGATCATTATTTAATATGCATCACCTATACTTGAATGTGGTAACTTCTTAGGTGTGACACAGCAGCCACTATGCCTTCCTTTGCTTATGATATTGAGCTGTCCTACCTTACTTGTTTGTAGAAACTGATATTCTGCAAAGACACTGCTGCTTGTTAGCTTTTAATTCATTTAAAGGACGGGAAGCATGTGCATTCACTGTGTAGCTCTTTAGATTGCATGTAAGGTAGAAAAGCGTGCATAATCTGTGTTATTGTATTAATCTTACATGGAGGTTAATATTAATAGGAATTTGACAAGGTTTCCACAGATCTGGAAAGCAGTTTATAATCAGGAAAGTATCAAATCTTGGAAAACTTAGGGAATTCTAATTTTTTCTTAAACATCCTGAAAATTTATTCAAATGCAGAGATCCTAGCTGTCCATCTCCTTGGCTCAGTGCAGTACTGGGCTCTCTGCTAACTTTTTATGTAGCTGTGCACTTGCTCACCACCTGATTTGCCACCCCATGCACAGTCATGCTCAGCTGAATCGCTTGTGAATTTTGCTTACTCAGCAGGTAACTGGATGTGGAGTTAAATATTCTAGCTTACTCAAGCTATTCAAAGAATTTAGTTATTTTGTTCAAAGTAATTCGGAGCAAGCTAAACTGCAAAGTATTGACTTAGCTTCACTAGCTAGACCTGTACATGTTTTTTTTCTGGCTATTATGAAATTCCTTTCCTTTGGGCTACAACCTTGTCGCAGTGGAAATGTTTTGTGCGTTCCTATGACCCCTAGAGCTGCACTGGCGGGATTAATTCTAAATTGTTCCCGATAGGGCCACTCATGCCAGATAGGTCGAAGGGTAGGAGCCAGACGAAAGGTATTTCACGTGATGGTGTCACGTAAAAAACACTGTTGGAATGGAAGTGGGAAACCCTTCCAACTATCTCTTCCCTGAAAACATGGAGTATAACCAAATGAGCCTCGGAATCTCATCGACCGGGACCTGTCAGCAAAGGGTGTGTATCAGTCACGGCAGCGAGGTCGGCAAGGTCCTCGGGGTCGTCAACATGCAAAATCCTTCAGAGCCTTATCATCAGCACCAGCAGCAGCAGCAATGAAGAAAGAAGAAAAGAAAATTAAGAAGAAGGAGAAGAAGAAGTCGGCTGTAAATGTAGGGACGTGGAATGTGAGGACAATGATGCGGGCGGGGAAGTTAAAAAATATCAAAAGGGAAATGGATAAAGGGAGGATAGATATCTTAAGATTATGCAAGATAAGGTGGAGGGATGGGGAGGACTATTGGAGTGATGGTTATAAGGTTACATATAGTGGTGGGGAGGAAAGCCAGCGAGGGGTAGCTTTAGTATTAAACAGGAAGATGGTTAAGTGTGTAGACCAGGTAGGTATAGTAGGTAGGTATAGACCAGGCAAGCGATAGGATTCTGGTGGTGGAAATTCAGATGCGGCCCACCAACCTTGTGGTGGACAAGTTTACATGCCCTCTAGCAATCATAGGGAGGAAGAAGTAGGTGAGGTGTATGAACAGCTCGAGGAAATAATTCGAGACACCCTGGGTAAGAAAAATCTGGTAGTGATGGGGGACTGGAATGCCTCAGTCGGGGAAGGGAGGGATGGACACGAAACATGAGATTTTGGACCAGGAATACGGAACGACAGGGGAGAGAAAGCAGCAGAATTTTGCAGGAGAAACAAATTATTCATCACAAACACGTGGTTCAGTCATCACAAAGGGCGAAGGTACATATGGAAAAGTCCAGGGGGTGTGGGGAGATATCAAATAGACTACATTATTATGACAGAGGTTCAGGAATAGTGTGAAAAAGCGTTTGATAAGTCTGAACTGGGTAAAGTTAATGGATATCCTCATGGGAATAGGTGTAGATTCGAGGGATAGACGACTAATTTGTAATCTGTATATGGCCCAGACTGCACAAGTGAGGGTAGGGGACGGAGAATCTGGTTGGGCAAGCATTAGCCAAGGTGTGAGGCAAGGTTGTCCTCTATTGCCGCTGCTTTTTAACGTATACACTGAAGAGATGGTAAGAGAAGGTTGTGGGACGAGTTGGAAGCTGGAGTAAAAGTGGGAGGAATGATGATTAAATCAGTAAGGTTCGTGGATGATCAGGCGCTGATTAGCCAGTCAGCGAGGGGACTGCAGGCTCTAGTGGATGCATTTGACGAGCGGTGCGAGGAGTATGGGATGAGGATTAATCACAAGAAGACTAAGGTAATGCGGTTTTGTAAAGCATCGTGAGTGAGGAATGTGAGAGTCAAGATAAAAGTAGGTGGGGAAAAACTTGAGTAGGTTGAGCAATTCAGCTATTTGGGCAGCACATTAGAGGAAAATGGACACAGTAGCAAGGACATCAGGAAGCGAATTGCACTAGCAAAGGAGGCATTCATGAACAGGGATGAGCTTCTGAGAGGATCGTTATGTAAGAGTTTCAAGAAAAGGTTAGTGAAGAGTTTAATCTGGAGTGTAGCTCTCTACGGTGCGGAAACGTGGACGGTGGGGAAAGAAGACGAGAGAAGATTGGAGGCATTCGAGAAGTGGGCAATGAGAAGAATGGAGAAGGTGAAGTGGACGGAGAGGAGGAGAAATGACGAAGTGCTGGACATGGTTGGAGAGGAGAGGCAACTTTTAGATAAGATACGGAGGAGACAGAAAGTCTGGATGGAGTGAGTATTTAGCAGGGAGGGGATGTTGAAAATGGTGTTACTGGGTAGAATGTTAGGAAAACGAGGGAGGGGAAGGAAAAGAATTGGATTTTTAGATAGATTGAAAGGGAGTAGGCCTTACAGTGAATTGAAGAAGACAGTGCTGGAAGGAAAGGGAGGCTCCCAGATCACTTCTTAAGTACTTCATGGAAAGCTACCCAATATTAAATGCATTAATAAAATTGTCTGCGACAGGAGTGATGCCCTGGAATCATAGATTAAATTAATAAAAATTGTGCTGTCAAACCACCTGATCAAGTATTTTCTTTAATATATATATTGTTACCTTGGTTGATTCATTTTAGAGTTGATTTTATATACACTTACAGCTGGGGTGCCCTCCAGAGCACTTTTAGGGTGTTCTCTAGTTCCTTATCCTGCATCTGCATCATAAGCAAACAGTTTTCTGTACTTTTCTAGTTGTCCAGTGGCAACAGGTGGTGACTCCTGGATCTGTAGATTCTTTTTGGTGTTGTTGCTAAGTGCATCCGCAAATGACATCTTTATTCTTGGCTTGCACTGCAGATCAAAATCAAGTTCTTGTAATTTTATCCACCGCCAACCCACACATGGGACTACGTATATGCTTCTTTGTCATTTTTGGTTTTAAAGCATCGCAGTCTGCATAAAGGGTGTAGCAGGTTAAGATGGTGAAAAGTGCCCCAGATATTTTGAAAAATAAAAAATATACACTTAAATTGCATCCAAAATTATATGTTTCCCCTAAGTTTCAGGCCTCAACAATCGAAAATTACACCAAAAAAATTGAAACACAATTGTTAGTTTTTTAAGCATGTCAAAATTGCGTTGTGTAAAGAGGTGAAATGCTACAACGCACGAGAGAATGCACTGTTGCGAGATGGCAAAATAGCCCCTGCTCTAACAGCAGGCTCAGATTCTCTCAATTTCAACAAGTGTTTTCAATACTAACCTGCGCAATAATTTGCCCTGTGTACTTATGTATATGTGTGGTTATGTATATTCGATAAGACGATACACCAATTATTGCCGCTTCTATCATATTCGCGCAGTAATTAGGAAATTAAAGCTTAACAGTATGGTTAAAAATAGTAAATATGATTAATCTAAGTGTGACAGGCATTGTTTATGTAAGTTTTTGTTCTTAATCAATAATATTATAAACCAATCAGCAGACCGTGTTCCACCAATTTTAAAAATCTGAAAAAAAGTAAGATTATAGGTCAAGGTAGGGGCAGCAAGAAATATTTTTTTTGACATATCTATTGTTTCCTAAAATTTTTAATTTAATTTTGAAAATTTCAAACTTAAGTTAAAGTTTTGTTTTCATTCAAAAAATTTTGAAAAAAATCATGATCATAGAACATAACAGTATATACACTTTAAAATCAAGAAAACGATTTTACAAAAATAAAAACTGGAGACATGGTTAAAAAACTAAAAATCGTGTTTCAATTTTTTTGGGGTTATTTTCGATTGTTGAGGCCTGAAACTTTGGGGAAACATATAATTTTGGATGCAATGTAAGTGAATATTTTTTATTTTTCAAAATATCTGAGGGCACTTTTCACCATCTTAACCTGCTTGACCCTTTTGAAAGGTTTGAGATATAAAAAAAATGTTGGAGTAAAACTCCAACTATCCCAAATTTGCTGGCGTCCGTGTCCAATCAATAGCTTCAGGTTGTAGAGTACTAGAATTAGTCTAGTTATGAGCTTGATATCTGTTGATACTTTTCCCCACAAATAATTTTTATCTTTTTATAAAAGCATGGTCAATGGTTTTGCTAGCACTCTAAAGAACTTCCAGAAGTAGTATGCCAGGTCACAGAATTGTCTTAACTTATGGGTGCTTGTTGGCATCTTCAATTCTTCTGCAGCTGTTGGTTTTTGATTTCCCTTGTTCAACAATTTCCGCAATAGTTTGCAGCCGAAGAAGTCAACCTTTTTCTGAATAAAATTTCTCCAATCCCTGTCAACCCCTCCTTCGGTGTACAAAGGAATCAATAAATCAATTTTGGACTCATTCTGTAATGGTTGTCCTCCTAATCAAAATGTCATACATTTAGACTGCGATATTGAATTTCTTAAGCCTTCTATCAATTATCCTCATCTTATTAGAGAATACCGCTAATCTGAATGGGATAGTGTTGAATTTGTACAGGCCTTCACTGATTGCAAAAGCTGGCAAGTGTCGTGACTCTCCCACACCTGGCACCTGTTAATTTCCACTGGCTAGATGTATAGGGAAGTATTTGTTTTCAGCCAGCTGAATTGATCTGCAATGGACACAATTCCATACTTTTTTATCAATGCATTGAGCTTTCTACAGTCCACACACGGATATTTATCTCCTGTTTTCTTCTCTACTGAAAATATTGGGCTGTTGTACTCTGATGTCAACTCTCGTATGATCCCAGGCCAAAGGAGTTCATGTTCTGCATTATTATCTGAGTATGAGTCTAAGAGGCTCTAACCAGTTTTCTGATTGGGTGGAGCCTCTTAACCCGGTAATGCCTGAATTAAAAAGTTTCTGCGATTTTTGTGGTAATCATATATTTTAATACCAATGAAGTTCTGAGTCATTCAGTTCAAATTTTATTCTTTTAGCACTATATAATAGTTATGGAGATACAGCCTGGTACCATATGGTACCGCTAGGCGTTTAAGGGGTCAAAAAATCAAAATTTGAAAAACATTTCGGAAATCACATTTTTAAGCCAAAAACTTTAAATATTTATTATTTTCCACGAAATACATTCATTTTCAACCAAAATTACACTATAATATCGATAATATTCATAAATTATTAAATATTAGTGACTGTAAAATAGAAGTTATGTATAATTGGCGTAGAAATCAAGAATATGTAACATGATTTTAGCGTTTCACTCAGTCGTTGTAGCATATGGAAATGAACAAAGCAGTCAATGTATAACCCTGCATTGCATTTCAAGCATTCTGTTCCTATTCTGCTGGTTCAGTACCACACCGTCCCCGCTTGGGCTTCGATTTTATTTATTGGTTATGCCAGTCGAATCTATTTCGTCAGGGGCACTGGAAAGAAGATAGACCGCTATCAGTTGAATGCTTTCTTTGAAAGATGGATCAATTACAAATCTATTTCTTTAGCCAATTACCCCATTCCAGTCACACTTCTGGAAAATTGTGCACGTCCTGGATATTTTGGGGATCCTTGTATCCTGTGATTATACTACTGCCCATCGCAATTCAAGCTGAGTTATGCTTTTTCAGGATTTCCGCATCAGCATCTATGCGCTGTGCATCATTGTAGCTATCTGAGCTATTGATGTACCACACTTTCTAGCCAAACATAAGTGCCCCCCCCCTCTTCCCCCCCGCATGGATTGCTTACAGCCATGTCTTCCAAAAGAGAACATTATTGACTCATTGAAACTCAAGGACTGCTTTTCTCTGAAATATCCACGGAGTCTTTCTTTAGTCATGCCCATAAAAGGGTGCATTTTCCACATCTTATATGGTTTACCCATAGCGGTGTAATCACAGCAATAAATAAACCTACGAATTTGTAGAAATCTGTCACGTCTCATTGTGTAATAAACAAGATTATTTCTGGCATTTAGTGCTGCCTCACAATAGTGCCTTTTACTGGGAGTCGTATTATACCAACTTATAAAAAGAACTGCGACAAACATTTTCAATACCTCATGTGTTATATTTGGGTCATAACAGTTGCAGAATTGTACATACCTATTCGACTCTAACACTTAATGCGTTAGGACATTTTCTTCAAAGAATAGTTCAAATATTCTGGTTGGGGATGCTTCATGAAACAGTGAGTTGGTAATCAGGATTACGAGAAATCCTTTTGTGCTTTACGATCTCTTCATCATCAAATACTCCCTATTTTTATACCTTTTGGATGCTTTATGGCTCAGTCCAGCTTCCACACTTTTGAAATTTCTCAGCCATTTCTTGAGATAAACTCAGCTGATTGTCCACCTTTTTGAACAACAACTTCAAATTCGAGGGAAATTGGCATCCACTCATTATTCAATTTTCCTCAGTCAGAAGGAAGGTATTCATCCTCTCTTTGCAGCTGCACATGCTACATTGTAAGCAATATGTGTAAGTTATTTCGGTTTTACTAGCAGATGAATGTGTGCAAAGTATTTTAGTGTGATTGAGATACATAAGACCAAAATAATTTAAAATATGAGGCTGCTTCTTGTCGAAGTGACGTCTGTCGCGTAGTCGTCCCTTGCCGCCAGCTGTCATTGAATTTTCCCCTTAGCTAACCCCCTTATTCACTTCATACCCCCTTCCTAATTGAGTACGTGGATACTCTTCCTATTCATCTTTCTAAATAGGGTTTAGGTTTACAATCATACCTCCCACCTCATGAGCCCTCGTGAGATTCTAAAAAAATGGGGACAATTCAGGGCCTTATGTACTTAGATGACGTCCTTATAATAAAAAAAATAATCTATGCACACATTTTATATGCGTAATAACATTTAAATAACGTAAAATTTATAATATACATGGTGAAAAATATCATTGTAAAATATAGAACTGTTAGAAAACGAAAATCACAGAAATATTTGTATTTACGCTTTCCGCCAAAACACGGTAGTGCAAGCGCCTAGCGGTACCATATGGTACCACCAAAATGTTTTGCATCATAACATCCCAAATGTTAGGCTCACATAAAAAAAACCATACTTAATATAAAATGTACATGTTATAACTATCATAATTACATAAAAACATCTTCATATTATGGGTACATAAGACGCAAGTAAAGAAAATCGAAATGCTTGCACTAAAAATTCCGTATTTTTCAGATAGCTGAAAATTTTCAAACAGCTCTAAATGTGTTAATTTCAGCTTTGAAAAGCAAACTTTTCGGAAAGTTGTAAATAAAAACATTTTTATTATGTTTAAGCTCTCAAAAATCCAAATAAATTACGATAAGTGACAAAAAAGTTACGTTTAGCATTGCGCTACCGGCTGGTACCATATGGTACCGCTAGGCGTTAACAGGTTAAGTATGCTGGAAAACTTCCATTCCCTCCTCAACAACTCTGTTACTCTTGCATTGCAAACAGAACTGTCAACTACCTGTCTATTTTCCTCTCTATGAAAGTTAACAGTATTCATTGGCAACAACCCTGGGTCTTTTCTTATTTCTGTATTTACCTCACCCTAAACCTTTAATTCCTCAAAGCTTTCTTGTTCCCATCTACTGCCCCCTCTTTCCTTCTATCACTCACACATTCCCAAGGTCACAGCATCAACACCTCTGCAGGTGGGAAAACTCAGCGCCCCAGCAGTAGCAGACTTCACTAGTGAAGCTCAATCTCTGTGTGTCCTGCACTGTTCAGCATTTGACACTACCCTTGCCTGTAATATACCTTCTGTGGTGACACCAGCTTGCATTGATGCTTCACAATGCCAGTTCAGTGTTCTGGTGATCCACCGCATGCTCTTGTCACTCATTGGTTCAATCCCACTTCTGGATTGTTGACACAATACTTTATTCACTCTAAAAGCTCTCTTAATTGGCGACTTTGTCTGCCTTTTTCTTATAACACCTTTATTTAGCCTCCTCTATTAATTCACATACATCAACCACTCTTAAAAATGACACACCCAACGTTCTCGGACCCAACTGTCCTCCCCTCTCACTGTCCCGCACTCCCCTCATTTCCTGACTTCCCCTCTCTCTCTGTCCGTCCCAACACCCCCTCAATCCATCTCTCCCATCTGTCCTCCTATGCCTTCTGCATGCTTTCCTTGAGACCTCTCTCTTCTGTGGCTCTTGTTATGCTCTTTGTTACTATGAGATGAAGCTACTCGGAGAATGAGGATGAAAAAGTTCAGTGGGCTATCAGTACATATTCTTTTTGCTATAACTTTTTCTAAAAAATTCAGGGTACTTGCTTAGTTTTTTGATAATAAGTGGCTCTCTGATGTCATGATAATTTAAAACTGTTTCTATATGTATCTGAAATTTTGATTTTTTCAAATATCATTGTGACATAATCTAACTTTTAATTTTTTTGTAATTGCTTTAATAATTATTCAGGTGGAATATGTGTCGGGTACTGCCCGTAAAGGAGGAGCAGTTGGAGCAGGTGCTGTTGTTTCTGAGCCTGATGATGGGAAGAACAAAAGGAAATCTAAGTGGGACCAAGTCGGGGCTGGTGTTGGAGGAGCTGTAGGTGCCGTGCATTTATTAAAACCTGCAGGTCTGATTCAAGCTCCTGCTGTAGGTACTTCAGTGACATCAGCTCCAGTTTCATCTTCCACCCAGCCTTTATCATCACTTACAACAAGTATCACTGGAACTAAGGGCACTGTTATATCAGCATTTGGATCTCTCCCCAAGAAACCAAGAGTTTAATGTCTGTGTAATTTATGAGCTTAAAATTTTTCTTGTACATAAAGATGACGGCTATTCTTCATTACTAGAAAGTCTTAATTATCATAATTTCATCCCAAGTATACCATAAGACATTTAGCTATTGTTCAAATTTTAACTTAAATCGTCAAATTTTAATTCAAACCGTTTCTGTAGGTTTAATAATTATTTTGATTGTATAAATGCTGAACCACAGTGGCTTTCATTTCCCATTCAGCATCTCTGTGGGGAATGCCATCCTAGGGAAAGGTTAATTACTTTGTGGGTGGTTTATAGAGGTGCTCGCTCACATTTAAAATTGGTTGTAATTTATTTGGTTCTTCCTATAATCATGGTTTGCAATTATCTTACGTCTTTTTGTGATAATATTGTTTAAATATCGTAGTTGGCAACTCTCAAAATTTTGCTTAATCATTTAATTGGTGGCAAAATTATCTTTTTTATTATTGGGTTCAAACTGTTTGGAAAAAAACTTACCTCCTAAGTCAAAAGTCCCGATGCTTATCCTTATCTGTGTAATAAGGTCTATCAGTAACTGTGGTTGAACTGTTCCACTATAGGATAGGTAAATAAATGTGTAGTTTATTCCATGGAAGTTTTACTTTTTTAAATCTATTCTCAAATTTAAATTAAAATATTTTCGTATCCAAATCCAAATCTTTCAGGGATTTGAATCAGATCTCGAATCTATTAGTCTGCTTCATTAAGCAATTCCAAATTTTTATTTAAAAACAGCAACACTCTGTGTCACTCAAGGCTCAACCTACTATTCCTTTGGTTCCGCACTAAAGCTGAAGCGCTATGCAGTCTCTTTGGTGAAGCAGTAGCAGCAGGGATGCAAAGAAATTCACCATTGATGGTCTTTGATGCTGGATGCATGGTGTTACCTCTTCAGTACTCCTGGGGCTCTGTTTCAGTAGAAAGTAGCCCCTCCCTCAAGTGCAATTTTATGTTATGCACATCATCCCTACACTTTGCCACTTCTAGCTGTCTTCATTATTTTTGAATAATGAGCACACATGTCATATGTCATAGAAGAATTACTAACAGCCTCATCATTTTTTCCGAATAGTACATAATACAAAATATGAAATCATTGTGATGGACTGTTAACATGTATTCATTTGAAAACTTAACAATCAGCCTATTAGTAAAAAAGGATACATATCAACCAATAATAAAAAGTAATGCAAATGAGTAATTTCATGTGATAACAACTTATTACTAAAGCTATAAAACCCATCAGAATGTCAACTTTTTTGCTAATTTTTCTAATTCTTCTCTGAAGTTTCGAGTCAAATCATTACCACTTGTGCAATATCAAATGTCATAAAATCATTTGTCATCCATATGTGTCAATGGTAGTGTTATTTGTTGGGAAAACTTAGTAGTTGCTCCAACTTCTAGGTCCTTTAATGAATGAGGAAGGATACACTGAGGTATCCACCATTATGCTGACCTTGGTGCACAAATCCGTTAAAGAGACTGCTGGAAGTAGGACATGGTTAGGTGGCCTTATTCACAACCTGCTTGGGATGACTTTTGGGGCATAGAAGCAAGACGAAGTATTCTTGAGAGCCTCAGTGCTGAAATGCCAGTGGCCCCAGCAAACATCAGGGACTTGGCAAAATAGGATGTGAATGAAAAAAGTACAATACACTAGTAAATGAAGGAGCAGTCTATCAGGAAGGTTAGGGATCACTTTTATGAAGTGTAAGATGAAGTACCCTTAGGGAAATGATTTTAGATCTTATTATTGAGAACAAAGCAAAGAGATGAAAGGATATCTGCAAGAGTAGTAGTACAGAGTCAGTCTTGGCAAAAAATTGTCCTGGAAAATAAAGAGAAAAAATGGGAATACATAATTACTCAATTGTAAAGGTAAGATTTGTAAAAGTGATGGCAAGAATGGTTGATAAGTTACATCACAATCTTTGCTATAGTCCATTCTATAGCTGTAATATAATGGACCAGGATGAGAAAGAAGGATGTGAAGAAATAATTAAAGTTCACAATGCTCTTGCTTTTTCAGATACACTTCAACATTGATATAACTACAGCAAAATCTTCCACCTTCAAAATCTCCTCTTCCAGATGTTCACATGCACTTCTGCAATAATGGCAGCTCATTGTTGAAGTACAACAGAAGTGTACTGTGACAATATTTTATTTTAGAATAATTTCAAATTTCGGGCCAACTCCTGCTTGATATTATTTCAGTTAACTCAAATTCAGTAGGTACTTTACCTCACTTCTCAACAGCCTGATAATGTGTATGCTACCCATTCAATTAATGCGACTTTTTCCATTCTGTTAACTCCTTTGGAATCCTTTATGCCATATTTTTAGCTTTTGCACTGAAATTCTGCTCTTATGACTCGATGCAAACTGCCTGAAAAGTGTAGGGAGTTATTGATGGTGCCGGATGTTGCTGGTGGCCAATTTTGGACAATCCTAACACAACACTATCAGCTAAATGGTTGGTTTTAATTACTCAAAATGTTTAGCAAGTAGAATTATAAAGAGTACCCCCTCCTCTTCCCTAAATATTTTTTGATTACAGCCTCAGCTGCCAGTGACTCTCATGTTGCTAAACTTCCAGGTTGGTGTCATGATACTGCTGCATGGGCTATTTTTTTCAAGTTACTTTATGTCTGGCATTTTAGTACCTCTTCAAAGCATAGCTTAAAACTGGCACCCATGGAAGAGTCTCCCTTCAAGTGGGAAGATGATCTCCATGTACTATTAATAGAGGACACTAGAGTGACTAGTAGAGCAATTTATAGGTGGTTTCGTCTTCAGTACCTTCATTTCCTATCCTCAAGTATATTGAGGTAATTAACTCATGCATCAAAGTTATGTCTACCTTTTACTAAAGCAATTAGATTCCAGATGGCTGGAAAGAGCTTCCAGGCTTGGTTCTCAGTGGAATTTCTTTTGCAGTGTCCCTTGAAAAGATCAATAGAGAAAACCCTTGTAAGGATTATAAATGTATGTAGAAATTGGTGATTTTCATGTTCATGCATTCAAATATTAACCTGCGTACATTTGTGTAGATGCTTTCAAAATAAAAATGTTGGGAATGCATGAAAAAATTATAAAAGTTTCCTTTTTCTATTTGGGCATTTAAGCAATGGCAGGGGTACTCATTGATGTTAACCCTTTCATGCAGAATGCTGGGTGGAGCCAATGGGCATTTTCTTATGCAGAAGGCTTAACGTCGAGTTTAGCTGGCATTGATTTTTCAACGTAAACAACCAGATGTCAGCTATAGCTGGCACGGGGGAAGGGAAGTGATCGCTGAGGTAGCAACGGTCAGATGCATTCAAGCCCAGCCTGAAACCCAGCTTAACGAGATCATAGGACCACTCCCAGGCAATTTAGTCCAACCCTCCCTCCTCATTTATGATCCTCCTCCCAGCAGGAATCCGTTTTGAAGTGGTTATATCGTCAATGGTATTTGCAAATAAACATTTATTTTGACACTACATATTTCATTGTTACAAACACTTTATAAAGTTGTTTGTAACAATGAAATGCTTAGTGTCAAAATAAAACTCAGTGTAAATATTGCTATTACCAATTTTACTAATTTTGTGCAAAATCCAATTCTTTAAAACTTTGAAATGAGTTTGTTTTATCAAATGCGTTGGCAATTTTTAAACAAAATTTTTGCATTACTAATAACTGACTTCTTGATTTTGAGTCTTAGTACCTTGTGTTCACTAACTTTGTTATCATCAATGCAAGACATTGTTTAAAATTCCACAATGCTTAAAAAATATTACTTATTCTTATAGAAGAGTAAGTTATTGAAAATCAAAAGCAATATATTGGATAAAATAGCAAAAGAAAAACACTGCTAAAGCAATAAGTCGACCGTTAAGATGAGCTAAGATAGGGCCGTAGGGCCTAGTCCAGTGAGCCGGGTCTCTGAACTAGCAAAAATGTCCTGGTGCCCCTCCAGAAAAAAATTGTTAATCTGCCCTTGTCCTTGTCCCACCTAATGAAAGCTTCGCATGCACTGTATTCCTCTCCACAAATTCTGCCTACCATTAATATTAGTTGGATTAGGTCATCTGTACAACTTAAAACTAAGTGTTGGCCAAGTTATCACAAATCAACTTCATGTGGAGAGTTCTTTCTTTCATGTATTCACACATTGATTTGTACAAGGCAAAATATATTTTTACCAGGCCTTTGGAATTCTGTCATTCACTAGAAATTCCTGGTATATTTATTTTTCAATGTCAGTTACTAAGGCAAGAACTAAATAAGTAGATCAGAACAAAGAAGTTTTCTACACCTTCAAATTTCACTACAACAACAAAAACAGCGGAACATATGTTAAACGACTTCTGGATTAGTTCCATTTTAAATTTGGAAATTAACCAAACCAATACAGTCTTCGATTCAAGAACTATTTATGATACATTATGAAGGGCAAAATCATTGTTGTAAGATAAAGTACGAGTGAATTTATTGTGATGGTAGCTGCAGCTCCTGGGCTTGCGGTGCCTGAAAGAGAAGAAAAATGTTCTTTAATGTTAAATTTCTCAATCTGAATTTCATTTTGCTGAAACTGAGTATATTATGTTTACTTTTACAGGAGGTGTCATAATTACATCTCTCTTACTGAACAGACATTCATGTTATACAGGGCAAGGAAAGTGAGAGAAATACATTGAATGGAAATGAGTGTAGCATTTATAAAGGCCTGTTTATGCGATACATTAACACGTACGAGTTAATGTATGTTTGTGTGAATGATTTTTGTGGACCGGAACGGAACATGTACGAATGCATGAACCAAATTAGAACATGTTCTATTTTCTGTGCATGCATTTGCACAAGTTGGGTGGTTACACGGTGCATTTTGGTGTTCATTCTTGCATTCATACATTTAGACATTAACCCGTACGTGTTAATGTACCGTGTAAACAGGCCTTAAGACCGGAAACTTCAACAATTTTAAATATTCAGTAATGCTGAACATTTACAGCATATGGCAATGAAGAGCAGGGAAAGCCTGGTTATTTTAATGCTCACCCGCACCATTAAAACTGTGATGTGGTGAATATTGCCTATTGAGCAGTTTAATAGTTAAATGTAGATTTGGCCCAACATTTTATTAGGATATAACAATACCTTACGTACTCTGGAGCTGTAAAATATATTTTTTCAAAAACTTGAAGGGGGCTGTTTCAAGATATTCAAGTCAATTACCATTGGTTTGAATGTCATACCAATATGCCACATGGCATTAAAATGAAAAGCTATATTGATTCCCTTCTCAACAATGAATGTGCTGATTCTGCATATTATTAAAAATATGTAGAGTTATAGAATCTATTCATAGACACACTCGTATTCTGAAAATTTTCAAAAATTTGGTACTCTGTAACTCAGTGGCACAGTGAGGGGGGGAGGTTTGTGGGGTAAACCTCCTACCCACAGCTGGGAGATTATTTTTGTAAAAAATATTTTAATGTGACAAACTTTGAAACTAATAATGTATTAGGGGGATGGATGAGTCGCAAAGAAAACATCAAACTATTCACATAGCCGAAAAATTCACCATTTTGAACCATTTATCTTAAAAAATTTCTGGCTGCACCTTCCGCTTACCCTGGTGGATATTCCAAACCCCCCAAATTCCCCAGTATTAGCTGCACGTAAGACCCCCCTAGCCTTAATTCCTAGCTGCACCCCTGCTGTAACTTAGAAGTTAATTGTTATTAAACTCGAAAAATATGTACCATAACTTTACCAAGGATACATTGCCAATTTTGTAAGGAATAACAGGTGTTGAAAACCCCCTCGTTTTTCTAAATTTTTGTTGAAATTACAATTCATCCCAGTGAGAAATGGGCGGTGGAATGTAAGTTCACTTAAATGGACATAGTTTATCATGCTGACATAAAGCCAGTAATGTGAAATTTTACTTTGAACATACATTCAGATCAGGAGAGTAAAACGAAACCACCTTTGATATCTGTTGGTGCCATTGAAAAATAAAATGTTTCATCTGGATTACCTACCCTTCTCAAGTGCCGCATATGTCTGAATGTAGTCCCCCCTTTTTTTCCAAAAATGCCTGTGGTAAAAGTAAAGGGGGGGGGATTATATTTAAACACATTTTTTTTAACTTTTCCCGAAACTGAAGCCTCAAAATTAGGGGGGGGACTATATTAGGAGAAATACAGTATATTCCTACTCAACTACTAATCTCAGCACAAAATGTGATAGAAGGAAAAGTTTGTGGTTATTCATGATGCATTCCACATTTATCTGATTACCAAAACCATGTGAAATCCACCATTCATTTCAACCTAGTTTCCTTAAGGTGGTCCTGGAACTAACAATTGTTGATTTCATAACCCATTTCTCACTGAGAATTCCAATACTTCGGTCTTTTTACCAATTTTTTGTCATCTTAAACGTGACTTTTTAGCTAAGAGATGATTAAATATTTTTATAGATTAATTTAATCATTAAAGTGTTATTTTTATTCATACTTAATTCCTTTTCTTCACTACTGGTATCTTTCTACAATTGTTTAATTTACCTACTACATGCCATATTCCGAATTAGTAGGACCAGCCACAAATTTAGCAAATTTCATCATTGCTTTGAGTAAGTGAATGATGATTTTCAAACATTTGCTCTGAAGCAGATGTAATTATCTTAAAATCAATGTAACACATACCGTCACCACCTCCAGCTGCTGCTCCTCCTGATGCCCCATCTGCTGCAAGTAGAGATTCAGAGGATATTTTACACTTTGTGAGAGTTGCTTATACTACAGATTGTACTCTTACTACAGACACTGTAAGTGAAACCCTTTATTGAAATGATCTACAAATTTGAGGGATAAATATAAAATTCAGGGATGTGGGGTGAAAAATAATCATTTGCAGAGATTTCAGTACTCCATGAGGAGACTGGCAGACATACTTCAAAGAAAAGAGACAATGTCCACAAGGGTGAATTAGCTATGTTTACACCATAAGGCTTTGACAACTACACAGCAGCAGTAAGTTGTCAGGCAGAAAGATCTTCCTTGCAGCCAAACTGAAAACTTGTACGTGGAAAAAGTGAAATTCCACTTCATTTACTTTTGGAATACATTGATTTATTTTGGGCAATACACCAGTGACGTCATGGCAAAATTAGCAGTGCTGGAACGCTCTTTCCTTAACTATCTCTAGAGGTGAAATATTACTGTTTTTTTTTTGTTACAAGCCATTATTTACATTTTCTCATTATTTTATGTTACGAATTTATAATTTAGAAATTTTGAGGCAACAAAATTGATAAAAGTGTACACTATTGTCTTTTTTAACCAATGCCGGGATAGCGTTCCAGAACCATAACACCTCCAAAAAACACACAGACAAATTTCCTCTTCAATTTTATTAATGGGTATGTAACACGTATGTTTATGTAACACCTATAAGGCCAAAATCCTGATTCATAGAACATTGACTGGAGATTTGGAACTTTAGGTGGGCTCTTTTTCTATAAAGACTTACAGCTTTGTATGGCAAGTCTGAATTCCACCTGCCTGTGGTTTATCCACAAGTGTGCTCTCTTATGCAATCAACCTTTGTGTAAGGTCCTCTGTAGGAGTTGAGTGAGTGACTCTTTGTACTCCTTGCCGACCTTCACTGCAGGCAGGGCTAGATTTACCTTAATGCAAAATAGGCATGTGCCTAGGGGCATCGCAGTCCAAGGGGCGCCTTTAAGGACAACAGTTCATTCAGTTACAGCATTATGTAATGTTTTTAGTGAAGTTACTCTTCTTTTTTGTTGCATGAATTAAGGCTAGGCATTATTTTTGGAAAGGGTATTCATAAAGTGTTTAGTTGTATTAAAGTTGAACTGTTTCATGTAGTTTTACTCCTAGCTGTTTTTCTTTAATTGAATTGCCTATGTTTTCCCTGCGTAAAAATTCAAGTATAAACTTATGCTGTCAGCCATATAGATATCTGTTCCTTTTTTCCAAACCTTACCTCATGTGAGTGGCTATGCCTTATCATAAAAATCTGGGAGGGGAGGGGCTCAAGTGAGGAGGGGCGCTCAATGGAGAGGTGCCTACAGCACAACTTTGGGTAAATCCGGCCCTGAGTGTTAACAAATTTATGCAAAAATATGCAAAACAAATAAAAAATATAATTTTTTATATTTGAGAGACCCCCAAGTGTCATGATTTTACAGAACCAACATTTATTGTTTGTTTACGACCACCAATTAACTACTGACGAGCATTGGATGACACATATTTTCAATGACTGTCTTTAATCAAATCGATTGGTAAAATGTGATAATTGTCTGTCTATTTAAGAAAATGTAACTTGAAAGTACAAAATTAAGTCTTTAAGCTATTGTAACGAGCCTCAGGGAAGTTCGCAATTGAAATGAGGATCCCTATGAGATAAGACCAAAAATCTTTGGCTGCTGGAGCCTAAAGGTGAGGAAAATGTTGAGTGTGCACAAGCCATGTGTTTTTGAATAATCTATTACAAGCACACCATTGGCCTCACAGCTAATATTTGAGCTCCCGCCAATCACCGATGACTTCTCAGGCAAGAAGCGATAGAAACGACCGCTCCGAGAAATGACTGAGCGCTCACACTGAGGTAATTTTTAGCAGTCGCATTCAAGGGAAATTCCACAGCCTTTGTTTTAGCGCTCATTTCCTCATTGAAGCGCCCATAATTAGCACATTAATACCCCGCAGTAGAATTATTATCAGATGCTGGGCACGTGGGATTTATCACGTAATAAAGGTTCATGTCTACACCGATAGATAACGCTACCGTCCAGATTTCCTAAACGGGTTTACTGGTGAGGCCAGGAGTTTTTTGAGCTAATTTATTTTCCAAAACGAAGCCTTTTCAACTGCGACCACAGTATTCAACACATCGAGAAACAAATCGCCGTTTCTTGTAGATCGATCAATAGGAAAATATAAAATTGAAGGCTATTATTACAGCTTGTCATTAAATTTGGATTGATTACAGAGAACCTAGGTATAGGTAGGAGCTTATATGTTCATGTAATGTATGAAGTCACAACCACCCCCTTTTAAGATGTAATTAACTATATTCCTGATGAAAAATAAGAAGAGAAAATTTGAGTGGCGAAATTTCAGGAAAAAAATTCTGTTGCCACTTACCGGCTCTGATGTTACCATTGCGCTCTTGTATAAGAAATTCTCAAAATCAAATGCACGCATAATGCTCTGAGGCATAATAACCAATCCAAAGGCAAGCGTAGTCGCAAACTTTCGAGGGACAAATAATAAACTTTAAGTCCTTGAATGTTGGCACCGCCGCACCACTGATTGATAGCAACGCTACTCAGAATCTGTTTTGAATTTCTATTTCCCGAGTTTCAAATTAGAGTCAGTTAGACACCATTTTAAATGGGTGCATGAAATGAGCTTAAAATCTAAATAAACGGGTAAATGAAATATTTTTACCTCCCCCGGCCGCAGTTGGATCTTGTAGATACACTAGAAGAGAAAAAAAATATCAATGCGTGCCCTCATATACTGAAAAATATGGTATGTTGAACAAATATCAATGCTAATAATTATTAATTCTAAATAACGACGTCAGTAATATTTCTAATCACTCACCGGAATTTGGTCCATAGGCCATCATCACACTGAGGGCAAGGAAGGCAGCGATCACGGATTTAGTAGCCATGTTACACCGATATCTTCAACTGCCAAAAGATATTGGGAAATTCCTATTTTTTGCGAGTAACGAAATTGCTCATTCACTTCAAACATTCAATGTCGCCCAAGTTTGTTTGAAACTTGTTTAGTTAGCAACAAGGTATGCGCAACAATGACGATTTCGTATCGCATATAATTTCTGCAAGATAAAAAGAACATTAACTTTATTAAATATTGCCTATCAAACTTATCATATCCAAAATAACATCACATTGCGAGTAATTAAGCACTTTCGTAATTATTCTATTCGTTGGGACTAATGCCGGGGCCTGGAGCTACAGCGGCAAAAACCAACCAATGAGAAAGCCACATATAAAAGATATGGCCTCCAACAGTGGCCACCGAAAATGGGCGATTTCAGCTAATGAAATTGGTCATCGCTATTTGCCTTCAGCGCTAATTAGCCTGGGGGCAATAAAGCAATAAAGGGGGAGTTATAAAAAAAAATATTGGGGGGCCTATACCGGGGGTCTTGCCTCAGGAAATTTTATAAATAGTGAGTTTTAAAGTTTTTAAAGCATTTTAGACGAGTTACATGATCAACATTAGAATTCTGAAAACTCGACTCTCGATAAGTGGATACCATGGATACTTCAGGGAAAATCGACAAGCCTGACATACTTTTTCCTCACCCCCGAATTTTTGAGGGGTCTCGGTCCCCCTCAGGCCGTCGTCGCCACTGCCTGAGAGCACCCATTTCAAATATTTCTATTTGAGAGCAGCATTGTTTCCCCTACGAAAAAATTCTATAAACCTGTTTCAAATTTTTATACATTCTTATACATTGCCATGGTAATGTATAAAATTTTGAAAAAGGTTTATACAATTTTTCATAGGGGCTATCTCGCGGATAGTGCGGAGATTACAGATACAGACCAATCAGGAAACACTGCTATCCGAAAGTGGTGGATATTGCAAGCTTGGTACCCTGCAGAGACCGCGGATAGGAATTTGAACGTGGTTATATGGCCGACTTTCAACGTGGTTACAAGTGCTGCAAAACACCTGAGAAAAGGGCTTCCCAGCTGTTTTCCGTTTTTGTTCTCAAAGAATCTGTTCACTCCGAACGAATTTTTTAAACAAGTACTTCCTCAACTTTTCGCATTCACGCAGTGGCGGATACAGATGGGGGGCGCAGGGGGCGCGCGCCCCCCCTTTGCGGGGCCACCCGTATTGCCAAACATAGCAGAACCATAATTTTAACTTTTTTATATCATAAGATGGCATTGTCTTGAATGTGTGTTAAATCACTTTAGTTAAAATTTCTGAAGCTCTGCATGTGACTTGAATATTTTTTATTGCGATAAAAGTAAAGGTAACTCAAGATGTCTTTTGCGCCCCCCCCTTGAATTTTCTCTGTATCCGCCACTGCATTCACGACCCAAGTCGCAACCACGTATCATCATGTGCTTAATATGTCCTGCAAATTTCTCCCATCCTTGAATGCGTTAACAACGCTAAATCGGTCCACGATCGTAGCGAGGGTGCATTTTCCTCCGCTAACATTAACCTGGGGTATTAGCAACGCTGATGAATTGGGGCAGTAAATTCTCGACATTGACCGTCGGAGGCATATTCTCATTGACTAATTTCCACCGCTGCCGATGTGAACTGAATTCCTTTTTACTGCAACTATACGCTCCGAGTTCCGCGACGTCCGACGTCTTTGCCCCAGGTACTCCCACTGGTGAGCACTGAGCATGCGCAATGGGGGTGAGTCTTCTTCTACGGGTGAGTGAGGTATCGGAGATATCCTGATATCCTTAAATTCGTATGTTCATTTTTGAATTATTCATTACAAATATCAACTTTCACTACAAAATAAGCATGATGAACCTGAATAATACAAAAAAACTCTCTCCTTGCGAGTATTTTCCTAACCATGGTCACTAAGACAGTGGCTCCGCCAATTTCGCTGTGTGCATTACAATTCAATATGGAGAAGTGGTGGAATTCGTAAAAACTCGAGCGTCGTCTGCTCAAAATTGTCGCCAGCTATGTTCGAACATTCAGTCTACGGTTCCTGGTTATGGTATCCCTTTTTCTCGAAGATATCCGGTGTACTTTTGGGATGATCCTTGTCAAAATGTGTTGCCCTGCGGATATTCCTGCTTGTGCATCGTAGATTAATTGTGATCATCTTTATTTTCATCATGAGGACTAGTTTGTGGAAGTTATTGCTGGTGCTCAAAGTGAAATTGCTGTGCGTCTGACGCATAGTGGATGTAATAGAGGTTGTAGATGGCGGACTCGTAGTCATTGAAAACAACTGGGTGACGAAGAACTATTTGTAAATGGCTTTTTCAGTTGTTAAATCACATGTGTGCACAGGATATGTGTCAAATTCTCATTTTGTGTTTCACTTTAAGACATTTAAGTGCTGTATAATCGGTTTAATCCGAAGAATTAAGTTTCCATACGTCAATGTTTAGCGATCTGATGCTAGGAGGTTAAATCATTGCTTGAGCATTCTTACGCGCTTCTGCGTGCAAGATCTGGTTTGTTGCGCAGGGTAATTCAAAATGGGAAACTGTTTCAGCCGTTCAAGATCTCCTGCAGCTTCTTCGAAGAAGGATAGTGCGGGCTTAGTTGGAGTTAGTGGATCAAGTGGCCTTGGTGTTGGCGGTGGTGCATCTAATTCACTTGTAACAGGCGTCAATAAAGATGGGGGTGGTGTGGGCGTATCTGGAGGAACTTCTGGTGTAACTGGTGCCGCATCTTCTTCAGCTGGTGTGGGCTCCCACGGAACTTTAATTGGTGGTCACCATGATAGCGGAGGCGTTGGGTCTGGTGGTGGCGTTGGAGGTCGAGAAACTAGGAATGGACCTATGCCACCTATCCCAGAGCCCGATGGTGGTGTTGGGGGCGTGGTTGGACCACCCGGTTCAGCCTCGGGAGGAATAAATGCCAAAATATTTGTCGCGCTCTACGATTATGACGCAAGGACCGACGAGGACCTTAGTTTTAGGAAAGGAGAGCACCTGGAAATATTAAATGACACCCAAGGAGACTGGTGGTTGGCCAGAAGCAAAGCTACTAAGCAAGAAGGATATATCCCATCTAATTATGTGGCTAAGCTGAAGTCGATCGAGGCCGAACCGTACGTATACATTTACTTATAAACCGGTATTATTTAGCATGACTTTCTCTTTTTCGTGAGTGGAAGACGTCAGTACTTGGTGTGGAATTACATTTTACCTCCTCACCGCGTTATGATTAATATTCGAAGAAAATTGTTTTGTGGCATAAAGTCATTTTGTTATTATTTTTTATTTGCCCGAATGCCGACTACACTTCACGTCATCGACTCATATTGCTGGTGCCTCATCGTAAGTGAGACTGAACTACTTTCCTCTTTCCTCGCAGCTTCCTTTGCTGTGTTTTTGTATATTGAAGAACTCCTTTTGAAATGAACATGACGATCATTGGCCGCTGCTTTGTAATTTTGCTTCAAATATCGAACGAGAGGCTAATTTTTAAACATGGATGATAAATAACCCTTACAATTGCATTCCGCATGTGTAAATTTTCGAATGGCCTCTTACTGCTTAAGTTTTTATTCGCATTGAAGTCGGTGGTGGGCATACATTGTTGGCTTGAATGAAGTTGCACCATATCTGTTTTCGCATCACCTTCACTTTAAATATTCGATGTTTAAAGTCAGTGCTAGTTAAGCTGGTACCAGTGTACTATTATTGGTTAATGCTTCCGGAGTTATTGCTCTAAGGAAATGAGGATTGATTATTTTATTAGGTTGTGCCCATTAGGTAAATGATAATTGCCAAAGACATGTCCGGAGTGGCTAAGGAGGAGAATATTTTTCTGAGCCCTTTTGTAGTTAGTTCTTTTGTAGAGCGACACTTGCTTTCCGTTCTTGTATCAACTTATTTTAATTTTCAATTCCACCAACAACATATTTTTTATATCCAATTTGGGTCTTGGGGAGTTAAATCACACATCTATTCTTGTAGATTCACCTCTCGTTTACATCTCATGCTCAATACCGTCAAATCTCGATCTGGAAACAGGTTGATCAAATGCTGCATTAAAACGTGATCAGTTATGGATCATCATCAATGACTTATCCAAAATGGTGGTATCACTTTGTCTGTTCATTCTCAGAGTTTACTTACTCCTTGGTCATTAAGGTGATAACTTAAATATAATTGCTCGATTTCATCAGAACTGGTGAAAATAGTGATCACTGTAACTACTTCCTCCACTGGAGCTCAGCTGTGTGTTATGTGGCCAATCTGAGGGTTAATGCCTTTAAAAGGTAGGGAATAATATGGTGAAAATATTAGAAGTGAATATATTTGGGAATTACTGCTTGAGTGAATATATCTTTAGATCGAAATAAATTGAAGTTCAATTGAAGTGCGAAACACCTTCTGACTATGTAAACAGTTTTTTTTGTTTGATGTTGGCAACCATCAATGGGGTAGACTAGAATTTAGTCAACTAAGGCGTAGCTTGAATGAGGAGTTGTAAAAGTAGTCCTCTGTGTCATAAAATGTTGATTAGGTAAATATCAAACCATTTTTGCCATTTTCGGTATGATCCAAGGCCATAGTGAAAGAGTGCTGGGCATGGTGCTAACCCCTCACCCCAATCACCCAAAATGCTCATGGGATGCTATGTATAGTGTTCCACCTACTAATGAACCCCACCCAAATGTAACCTCCCTTTTGTTAATTTAAGCTCACAAAGCCATGAAAATTTATTTCTATTTAAGCTTGGTTATCCTACTTATATTATGAAAATTTGGGGCAGTATGCACCACACTGTCGTATTGTGAAAAATGTTGTAACTCAAGCATAAATGGGCAAGTTTAATAATCCTTGAACAATGACGCAAAAGTAGTCAGGAGATCTGCTATTATAAAAAGAACACTTATTTTGACCTTTTCAGTAAAATTTGATGTGAATTTGGCGATAATCCAATACTTTAATATCATAGTAATACTTATAGAGAGTATTTCATTAAGCAAAATTAATAATTTTATGAAGGTTGACTGTGAGTAGGTCTTGCATTAATGTAACCGTGGGTATCATTTTCCTCGAAGTTTACTTATTGATGTTGCAAATTTTTCTTCCATTTGAATGATGGATGCGTGAAATTCATGGACACCATTTGAGGACATCATAGCAGTGAGGCAAGCATAAATGTTATTGGCTTGTGAGAAATTTAATCAGAATTGTAAAAACAGGTATTAGGTATGCCCAGTTACAATTATTGGTGTGCCTGACTTGGTATCAGAATTGGGGATTATGCATATTTTGAGCTAAGAAAATGTTGTGATCTCAGAAACTGGCAAAATGTGTTGATTTTTGTTATCAGAAGTTGTAGGTCTATCCCTTTAGGATTATTAGAAAAGAATTTGTTGCTCTATGATCATATTGCATTTGGCTGGTAATAAATATTTTATGCTAAATTTCACTTCAAATGGATGGAACTGAGGACAGATAATTGTTCTCTTGTGGAGATATGGGTATTTGTGGAAATGTTCTCAATCATGGAACAACTAATGTTCTACTTTACAGGGCCATTAAAATGTGATTTCAGATTGGAAAAAAATTTAATTGCTTGGATGAATCACAGTAAATATCTGTTCAGTACCATATTGTCTTCCTTTGTGGCCTGCATTGATAATAAAATCATTGTATATTTGTGTAGGAAGGTTAGCATGGTTCAGAAGTTAGTCTGGTTGAGGGAAACATGATGTGAGTTGTTGAAATATGACCAAAACAAAAATTCTGCGTATACATAGCATATATTTTTAGTTTTTTCTCTTTTCCCATCTCATGGTGGCTGATTTGTGCTGCCCTTTTCTGTTTTTCATGGCTCTTTTCTAATCACAAAGGAGTGGTATTAGGACTTTCGTATGTGGTGTGCACTTTGATCTCCAGCAGTCAGTGTTGCCCAACTTTTAAAGGCCTCTCTGCCCCATGAGCATTAGGCCGGCCCTTATTTTTCAGAATTGCGAAAAGTTATATTTTCCTGGTCTCAAAATGATCCAAATGGTGTTCATATTCACGTGTTAAAATTTGGTTACTTTAAAATAACGGCAACCCGTGCCCCAAGGGCCCTAAGTACTAAGGACCCTCAATTGAGTTTTTTGGGGCCGAAAAAGCACTATTTCTATGTAAAACGTAAAAGTAGAGCCCTTAAGGGCCGATTTTCTGTTTGTTTTAACCTATCTCTAAGCGTTTAGGAGATATCGCCCGTCGTAATGCAATCTCCCCCCTAGGGCGCCACCCCGCACCGCGGCATCGCTGAGGTATGTCCCGCACCACTTACTAGAGACTTCCCCTCAACCCCCTCCCCTCCCTCGGCAAAGACTTCGCTCCTGATGACAAGATTTACATGCTAGTGGTACAGTATTGAATAGGTTGTTCCTCTTGTGTCATGATTAATGTTGTTAAAGCCTAGGTATAATGTCAATTTTAACCCTTCAACGCCGTCCTATGTATTGGGTACCGACCTCTTAAACCTTGATTTTTTGCCGCCAAACGGCCGCGAACCATTCCAGCAGGCTTTGTTCCAAAGTGCTTTTTATGTACAAAATATTATAAGCATGTGATAGAAATGTGTCTATGAATAATAAAGGAATGAAGGGATTGAGCAGGGCTTCCAGGGCTCCAACAGTAGATAGAAATATTCAAGGAGAGGAAAGGAGGTAGTAAGTTCACGGATGTAGATCACTGTGGATAGATAGAGATAGTTCTTGTGTATAGTGTGCAAAGGATAGGAAGAGCTAAGTTTTTTAGGATGTAAGGAGAAAAGTGGTGAAATAAATACTTCATCATGAACGTGACGTTCATTTTAAGAATAGACCAACAAGGAAAGGCATGTAATCAAGACTAAATCCAGGCATTGAACTGGTTGGAACAGAAAGTGAAGAAATACTCGGCTAAAATTTACCGACAGTGAGAGAAGTACTATGTGTTTTCTCTATCTCCTAATGGGTTTGAAATTTGTAAGACTTGTGCGAGAAAAGCCGTGAGAAATGCGTCTCATCCATAGTATAAAACTAGAATTCCTGTTTTTACGGAAAATAAGGCGATTGAAAAGTTAGAAAAATGACGCAAAGAATGGATGAACGTGCAACGGCATAAAGAGAACGCGAACTACGGTGGATATGAAGAGAAGAGAATCTTTCGTAGCAAATCTTGATGATTTGCTTGACATTACAAGGAGCGGTACCATTGAATTTTTGACGCGCGAGGAGGAAAGTGCAGTTAATCTCTCGGATAAATGTGCTTGGGCTGAAGAAATAAAGTTCTTACGCAAATAAAGAGGAGAATAAAATGCAGTTATTGGTGGAATAGATTTCAATATATTCAAGAAGAAATGAAAAGATGTGGTTCTCCGCTCGTTTTGTTGCATTAGCTCCCATCAGTTCCTACAAAGACTTGTTAATTACGAAAGTGTTAACCTAAACATTGCGAAAGCAGCACAAAAGAGGTTTTCAAAGTACTTGTGGTACATGAATGAGGAGATGGTAGGCCTGTCCTTCTTTGACGAATCCATTTCTAGGTGTGAAAAAAAACGTGATACGCCGTATGTGGTCTTGTGTAGGAAAATATGATCCACCGAAGAAGGCATTATATAAACGTAAAGACATGACTAAGGTATCTATACCAAATTTTGTCACCACTAATTCGAGAAAGCTATTTACTGTATTGTAAATATGCATTGCATTCTTTGATGTGAACATACGAGAATGGGATGAACATACAAGAACGATTTGCAAATTATTCGGGGTCATCAAGTGGGAAATGATTGTGCAGCGAGAGGAGTGAAACTAATTCAAGATTTTTGGGCAGTCACGTTGAAGGAAGAGAGCTTTCAAAATTTATTACTAAGAGTGACTTTTCATCGCAATACAATCCTTACGTGCGGAAAGGCACTTTCATTGCCAAATGTAGGATGTCAGTGAAAAATTAGAAATGCAATGAAAATCTATTTTATTTTGGTTAATGTACCGAAATTCATGGACAGAGTGAAAATAAATTGATCTCTTGGATTGGAAGTATTGTTATGGCAATTAAATTCTTTCTAAGGTAAGCACATTTCTTCAGAGGCTAGATCTTGACATCAGGAGCAAAGTCTTTGCCGAGGGAGGGGAGGGGGTTGAGGGGAAGTCTCTAGTAAGTGGTGCGGGACATACCTCAGCGATGCCGCGGTGCGGGGTGGCGCCCTAGGGGGGAGATTGCATTACGACGGGCGATATCTCCTAAACGCTTAGAGATAGGTTAAAACAAACAGAAAATCGGCCCTTAAGGGCTCTACTTTTACGTTTTACATAGAAATAGTGCTTTTTCGGCCCCAAAAAACTCAATTGAGGGTCCTTAGTACTTAGGGCCCTTGGGGCACGGGTTGCCGTTATTTTAAAGTAACCAAATTTTAACACGTGAATATGAACACCATTTGGATCATTTTGAGACCAGGAAAACATAACTTTTCGCAATTCTGAAAAATAAGGGCCGGCCTAATGAGCATTTATTCCCTTGGTCTGGCAATGCCGGATTCACATGGAGGGGTTATGGTAGGGAGACAAAGGATAATGCTATGGTGGAGCGTCTCTCAATGAAAACTTGACATTCCCAATCCAGCTGCCATGAATTGTGAAAAGAGGTGTAGTTGAATATTTTGTCAATAGATGAAATATTTGCTGGTGGTGCTGTGAACATGAAGTACTACTTCGAGTTTTTTTAAATGTAAAAGGGAATCTAAATTTGAAGATGTGAAGATTTAGAAATAATGCCTTTAGCATGCATGAGTGTATATATTTTCTCTGAAATTCCTTCAAATGTAAGCCTAATTTAAATGACTCAAGTTTCTTTTCATAAATCCAACGTAGTAGGAAATGTGATACAAGGTGGAATTTTGAGAAAAAATAGTGATTTTGATTTCATTTACACTATATTAAAGAGGAAGGGGTTTACGTACTATAAAAAATGCAAGGTATAAGGAGATACTTCATTCTTTCATCCTGTCCAGTCATGGAAAATGTGGGCAAATAAGTATTACAATTATGATAATTAACAATAGGAAATAATGAAATATATGCTTTGAATCCTTTACTTTTCATAAAGGATTACTCTTGGATCCCTTTCCTCAGGCTGAAATTTAGACTTTGATTTTCCCAAGCTCTGGATGTAAAAAGTGATTTTTAAAAGTCACGTACTTGGGTGCAATGTTATTTACACCATCAATGGAATTTGCCATGAAAAAATAATTTGACTTAGATGGAATTCAAACGCAGATCTCCTGTTTGCTGGTTGCATTTGCGACTTAATTTTCCTCATCTATTTCTATCCTCTGTCTCTCCAATAAATTTAGCCGTATCTGATCAAAAATGGATAAATATTATCTATTAGGTATACTCAAGAGACATTTTGATTGATTTCGCCTCCCAGTAGGAACCCAGGGAATGGTATTGGTGTTGTGGGTTAGGGTGATCCCCATCTTGTGCATGAAGAGAGGTATCAATGGAGTCCATGTGGACGCTATTTTACATGTCCTGTGGGTGAAGTGGCTTGCTTTACACCACCAAGGGTCAAAGGGGTTGGAAGAACATGCAACATAGTGCATCAGGTTTAAAAAGTCTTTTGGTTAACTTTAGAGAGGGAGTAGGTTGTGGCATCTTTGCCACTGATGGATTAAGGGGATTTTAGTTATCATAGGCAAGTGATTATAGGCAATGTCTGCCACCATAAGAATTGGTTATGGTTTTTTTTTATGTGCTGAGAGTAAAGAGTCTTCTTTATGTTTCTAGTGGGATGAAAAGACCACTTGGTATTGAGAATGTTTGTGGATATGTTATGAGAGTGTTTGATGCATCTTAAGCAACGCCATGAGGGTTAGGACTAGATGAATTAAATGTGAGAAATAATGTTGAGCAAATTGTGAATATTTGGTGTTCAAGGATAGTGAAATTGTGTCTGTAGCAGTAGCACAATATAATCATATGAAAACCAAGTCTTGTTTTGTAATTACTTCAGTAAAATTTATTGGGTAATCTCAGCCCAAATACATCTCTTTCTTACAGGCAACCATGACTCGGGAACTGCTTTGAATTCCTTAGCATAATTATATTGATTCACTTTCAAATCTGACCCCTGGTGTGTGAGCACTCACTCTTTTGGAAATGGTTACATTTTTTGGTCATATTTTTTGTCATACATGGACATCACTGCCGTATTTCTTGACCCACCTCTCCAAATTAGAATACCGTGTTCTCTAACAGTAACATTTTTGAATAGCTGTGGGCATAGGAAATAGCTGGGAGGACTTAGAAAATGGTCAATCAAGGAAAGGTAAATGACACACACAAAATAATGAATGAAGTATTCTTAGATGCATTCCTAGGTATATAATTCTAGTCTGCAGCACCAGCTGACTTTTTGTACTTTTTTGTATGGGAAAAAAATGGAGTCTTCTGCCACCTTGCACTGGTGAGTCTAACAGGTCTTCAACCCTTTAACCCAGAATAATCTTTTTTCTATCTTATCATGATGCTCAGTTTCTCTTGTGTGCTTTTCCTAGACTCATAAATAGATAAGTAGCCCAAGTATTTCATTTTATGCTGTTAAATTATTCAGCAGTTACCCTTTTAAAAGTACAGGACGTTTGAAAACATAACTGCAGTCGAAATGGGTTAAGTCCATGGAGAGAGTAATGCGAATGGATATATGCAATGTGACCTATGTCCTTGATATTAAATCCATTATTCATACACTGTCAATTAATAGGAGTCTTTTGTTGTGAAATTTTGGCCTCCAAATACTCGAATAGAATATGCACTTTCAGTATGTATAAAAAACAACTTCCCCAACTATAATGCTCTCAGTCACTTGTGTGTGGCGTGAGATATATTTCACACTGTTTATCACGTTGTATCCATGCTTTAGGGTACATGTCATTCACCATGTGAGAATACACAGGTTTGTTAAAGTAGGTATCCAAGTTAAATTAAAAAACTAATTTCTGTCAGTTCCTTTTAATTCCTTATCTAAAATACTGTATGGTAAAACCAAAATGAAAAAGTTTGCTGAGGGTAACCTCTTGAGCACATCTCTCACTGAAAGAACCTTGCTATCTGTAATTTCCATATTTTGAACAAAAATTCTTATACAGGTTCATCTTTAAAGCAGCAAATGCACAAAGTAATGTTTTTTTTTGTTTTTACGCCTAGGTTAATTTTCTAGCTGCAGTAGTGGCACAGTGATGAATTTAGCTCTGTCCTCCTACAGGAGTGGGTAAAGTCAGTAAAGATTGATATCAAAATGGGTGGGTGGGTAGTGGGAATTTTAGGAATGCAGGGACTGCACTATTCGGGCTCAGGACAGCAGGGGAGTATGCAAGAAGTTCTGAATTGTGAGTCTTAGCATATCGCTAGTGGAATAGGGGGAGGGTGTGTGCCTACTGCTGGGTATCATTGCTGTTCATTTCTGATAAATAAGTCAACATGTGGGTGTCAGCCTGAGGCCAGTCCCAGGCAGAGCCTACTGGGATGTGCAATCCATGTTCTACCAATGCCATTTATTTTCAACTTTTGTTGTTCAACTTCATTCTAAAGTGGCATTTCAAAGTATACTGAATGAATGCATTGTATACATGCAGATGGGTATACTCTGATTTTAAGTAGTCAGCTTTGTTGCAAATGGTCAATTTTATCATGTGGTGCCATCCAATCTCATGAGAGTGTAACCCACCTGTTGGTCACACGTGGCTGTTGGGTGGTACAAGTTTTATCTTAGGTGGCATGACCACTCCTGGGTCACACTTACTTCCAGTCTCTTCATAGTCAATAGGAAAGTCATACTTAATGTATTAACTAACTTCTCAACGCTCTGAATGGTGATATATACAAAATTGAGAAAATTTTAAATACGCCATCATGCAGGTCGGAGGTCTGATGTGATCCACCTGTGGGTCACACTGCGGCTAACATCACAAGAAGCACAATATTTTCATTACGAAGATTGATACATTTAATTCCATTTTAAAACAATAAATATTTATAAACATTCTCATTCATGCAAAAAACCACTAGTATAAATGTCATGATAATATATTCCACAGTTTTTTTACTCACACACGGGTATAACATTTTTCTCTTTACTTTGTAGTATGATTGGGCATAAATTTTGCCCTCTTGATAAACATCAAGACAAATTTTTGTGTCATTCATTTCTTTCCCTTTATCTCATTCCATAGTTTTCAATATTTATGTGCATTGTAAATTATTTCTTGAATTTAAAGGCTCAAATAAAACCACTTGCAGCTCCTTGTAGACGATATGAGGTGATGTTAATGTATGATTTTTAGTAGCCTGGTGGAAATTCATCATGATTAGACGCTTCTTAGGCTTTGACGTTATATTATCTTGGCATTGTGCCCACTGCTTTTGACATCTTAGAGAAAATATGGTGAAAAATTACAAATTTGAATTCTTTACCCATTTAACCGTAAGCAACTGGATTTGAATTCCCAGTCGTCGCACTTGACTGCTGGATTTGATTCAAACCTTCCAATATTTGCATGTCTATTTGGGCATGCCAGGCACGGAGTGGAGCTTTTTTCACATGCCTGAATGGGCACACTAGGGATATTTTGTGCACATATCATGCCTGAATGGGCACACAGTACTTAGATCCACTATCATAAGAAAATTTCACTTAAATTTGTTAACTTCTTCAGCACTCAATACTATAAACCACAATTTTTTAGCCTCAGATGAGCTAGTGTCCCAAACTGGATGTAGAAAATGTACATTATCATAAATGTAGTTTGTTTCTCGATACAGATAATTATATTCTTCCAGTTTCACATTTTGCTCAAGTATCATCCTGAAAATTTTTTTCTGTCAATTTTAATTGTTTTTGAGCTGTTGAGTGACAAGACAAACAACAGCTCATTTTTACATATCTGCAGGGTTATTCATTATCCCTCATCAATAACTACAACATCCCATGGTTTGATACAGCTCTCCACTTGGTTATGGTCAGCTTATCATTTCAGAATACATACTTGGGTCTTCTCTTTCACATCATCCATCACATGTTCCATATAATTTTTCCAAGGCTCCTTTGCACCCTTGACATTGATACTGCTGTCATGGTGCATCGTCCACTGCCATGTCAAAACATGCTCTAGATGATAAATTGTATCCTTACTTCTTTCTAAATCGTTAAGTTAAATCGTTGGCCATAGTGGTGGCATAGATAAATCCTCATCTATCATACCAAACATCGTGGGTTTGAGTCCTGCCTGGATATGTTGTTCCTATCCAGGGCATGGACGTCTGTGGCAGTCTATTGTTGATTGTTGAAACCCACGCAGTTAGGTCCTTAATGTGCTGTTTTTGAGGGTAATAGAGACAAATAAAATAAATATTTATATTCCCTGCTGAAAGAGTATTATTTTCGAGTACAGTCTTTGCCTGGGCTGTTCTAATGAAGAAAATTTTCTGGCTTCTACTGTTTCTAGTTACTGCGCTTTTTCGAATCAGAAACCAAACTTCACCTAAGTTTTTATTTCTTATCATTGGCCTTCGTTTTGCTGCATAATATCTTAGTTTTCTATTTACATTCAGGCATTGTCCTTTTAATATTTACTAGTCTTTTTCTAATCTCTCCCCATTTTTTCTATAACTGCAATATTAACAATAAATCAAAGCATTCTTTTTTATCTCAATCCCTGTGGATTCTGACTCGTGAGGTTTTCTCTCGGGTAATGAGGATGGCTTTAATGATGTGAGCTTTTGAAATTTCTGGTGACTTAGGATTGCCTTGTCTCACTACTTTCCTTAAGCCTCATGATCATTTTTTTAAATTTCTTCATTCAATAAATCTAATAATTTGAGTGTCATCAAATTTAATACTTTATTTAATCAGAGCTGATGTATCATTCTACTGCATTTTTTGTTGTAGATGCAAAAGCCAATAATTGTCCCTCCACTCTTTGAAGAATACGTCCAAAATTGCTTTTCCTACTACTTACTTTACCAGAACCAGAATTGGTCTTCATCTGATAACTCTTCTGCTCGTTTCCTTTTTCCATTAAATGATCCTTTTCAATATCTTCGATGTATATATTGTCTTGCTTATGATCCTTTACCTTTCAATGCCACATTTTTTTGCCTGATCTTCTTGGCTTTCATGTATAACCATGTAGAGTACTTTAGTATAAATATCACCAACTTTTAGCATAATTGAATTGCTAATGGCAGAATTATGGGGTGTTATAGTATGGTCGTGCTGGGTAGTTGTGGGGTCAAATTGTATCCTTATTAAAAGGATTATTTTATGATATAAAAGTTAATTTATCGTGCACAAACACCAAGAATAGTATAATTTAAAATTTTTAATGATTTATTAATATTTTAAATATTGTTTTCAAAGAAAATCACAAATATTTGAATGTTTATCTCTATGCATACTTTAAATATTAGATAAGGCTCAACAAAAACTTTGCACATATCATGGTAACAAAATTTGAAGAAGCACTAAGGAAATTAAGATATTATGAAAGAAATAAAGTTAAGTACAAGTTTTAACATAGTCATCACCACAGGTCCTATCCTAAGATTGGTTTGACACAGCACTCCACTCAATTGTCCTCTCAGCTAAGCTTTTAAAACTACATATTTCTTCTTTTTCACATGCTTTGTTACTTGTTCCTCGACAATCGTCTTCACCTGACCTTTATGTCATTTAACATGGTACATGAAGAAGCTTATACATTAAGAAATTGCATCTCTTCTCATTGTATTTATTTTGTGTGAAATTCAGGGTAATGAGGATTCTCTCGGGTAATGAGGATGGCTTTAATGATGTGAGCTTTTGAAATTTCTGGTGACTTAGGATTGCCTTGTCTCACTACTTTCCTTAAGCCTCATGATCATTTTTTTAAATTTCTTCATTCAATAAATCTAATAATTTGAGTGTCATCAAATTTAATACTTTATTTAATCAGAGCTGATGTATCATTCTACTGCATTTTTTGTTGTAGATGCAAAAAGCACTTAATGCATATTTCAGTGTTGCACTTACCACATTCTGTGTGCGTGGAAGATCCACATAACTCACACTTTTGTTTTTTTTTTGCACTCCTGAATTGATGGAGTACATAAATGGTTTCGACTATCACATATACCACAAACTTTGGATATATTTATATATTTTTATATATATTCACTATATATTCACTATATATTTGGCTTTGGATTGAACTGTTACAAACTGACTGTCTACCACTACTCTTGAGGAGGGTTTGGTTAGTTTGTAAGGTATGTCTCAGCAATTCTCTTCTAAATTCTTGCTGAGAAATTTTACTTCCAATTTTTTTGCTTATGTTCTGATCCATTCTATTTCTACCTCCCATAAATGTATTGTACTCTCGGAATGGAAATGGATGAGGAATGTGAATTAATTTTTTCCTATTCCTTGTCCACTATTCACGTTAACTACAAGAAATTCTCCCTACAATGATGCGATTGTCACAACTGAGTTGTTGATCCAATGTACTAGTGAGATTTTGTCGCTGCTGGTAACCTCATGAAGAGATCCCCTTTTCACCTTCTTCATTGTTTTTAGTGGAGTACTTTGAACATTATTAGGAATACTTCTTTCACAAACCATTCCATATTTCCATATTCTCTCATTTTGAGGTGAGTTATGACAGGTAATCCATTAAAACAACTTTAATGTACAGCTGAAATGGTAGTGCCATCTTTTCATCCAGAAATTTATGTAGAATCTTCAGCATGGGTGTGGTAGCCTTTCTAAAATCACTCTCATACCTAATATTAGGATTTGGAGATTCTCCCTGGTAAAAATCATGTTGGAGAACATGCTGGAGTGTTCAGGCACTAACAGATAGGCTTATCTTGGTTGAACTCTTTGCGTCAACAACAGCCAAATAAGGCAGTATACATTTGTCATAAGTGAAATGCTATTTATTTTGAAATTAGTCATGAAATTTTCCTGAAAAATATCACAGGTGGGCTGCAACATGTACATTTTATCATTTGTATCTGGTTTTGTACTATCAACAGTTAATATATAGGCAAATTTGGAGGAATGTCTCTATGCATAGCATTTCAAACTTGATCATTATGAATATCTCTCTTTGACTCCCAATGTGATCTTCAAGAAGGTACGTTGTTGAATCCAGACGAGGGCAATATGGCAATTAAGATTTTCATCTCTTCTATGTTAATGTGTGGGCTTGGGCAATATATTTCAAGATCATACATATTTGAAATGGAACAAAGAAAACTAATCAGGTTATCTTAATAAATAATTCAAATAGTGCTTCTTGGCTTGAAGTGCGTCATTGGTGTAATCTGATTCTTTAAAGATGGGGATAGCTTTATGCTAACCTATGCTAATAGCTATGCTAGTATTCCACTCACAATGCGCTGATTTTCTTTCCCTTCTTCATCATGGACTTTTTGTTACCACATCAAGTACATACTTCCCTGCTAGCTGGTCACTCTGTAGAAAAACTATTTATGAAGTAACATCTATAACAAATACATTAAAATATATGTTTATGCTAATATTATCAATAAAAATAATAAATGAAACTAACAATAAGTATTTTTAGTAAAGCTATACTTACACGAAACAAAAATCCATGAGCAGGAGCTTCAATGGTGTTAGATAGGGCCTATTAGCTTATGAAAAATTAACATTGTGATAGTGGATTTTTAACTGCCTGTCAAGCTTCAAAAAAAAAGATTACCTATGAAAAAGTGGCCAGCAATGGCCACAAAGGGTTGGGCAAAAATCGAACAAATAGGTGGGGTACACCTGAAAGACATCTCCAACTGCTTCAAAAAACCCTTTGTGACAATCTAATAATATGAAGGAAATACGGCGACTCTACCACATTGTACTGTTTTGAGATTACATAGTACTTACTGTAACAATATTGTCATACTATTATATGTTCATTTTATCTCTGCGGGTCAGCTTTCGTGAGATCCCGGACACTCTCGGAGGGCCTCGCTGAAGGGGGAGGGGCCTCGCTGAAAGGAAGGGGTAGTACCGAGAGAGAGAGAGCAGGAGCGACCTTAACGTTGCCAAATGTACATAGCCGCCCTTGTGTCTCACTGAAAAGGTGTGACTCATACGTGGCCACAGATATTTTGGGCCCGGCGGCGAAACAATGCATACAATGTATACCTACTCATTTAGAGGGGATTGAGGATAATCGCATCTCAGAAGCCAGGATATTGTCCGCTAAATGCAAGACCGCTGGTGAAAGGCATACATAGGCGTAACATTCTTATAAACGGGGAGTGCAAGGGAATTCGCGAGGATGAGGTAAGTTATAAGTTGAGTTTAAATGGAAGAATCGAAGAGCACCAAGAGAACGTGCGAGATTTGGCAACACAGCTAGCAGATTCACAAAGTTGACACGACGGAGATCTGAGAGCGACTGAGATTCCGAAGTGCTAGGCCACACCTACTGTCTGCTGATTGGCAGAGGGAAAGGCACGTGTAGATAAACTTTCCCTCCTCTCACCCCAACTCGGTTAAGCCACACCAGCTCACCCGCAAAGATAAAGTGAACAGACCTAAGGCATGAGTGGCTTAAACTGTCAGTTCTCCACTCTCATAATTTTGGGAGTCAGAATGATGATTTTAATCAAAAAGTTTCGAGGTATCTCCTGTAAAGTACGTCACTCAGATGGTTCCATAAGGTTGAGTTACAGTCTTTGGTCTAGCATTTTTAATTATGCATAGCACACTTGGCCATTGTAAACTGATAATCTTTGGTGAAGCAGTGAAATTTGTTGCCATTAAGATCCTTATTTTTTTGGGTTTACCCGTGTCGCAGATTAAAATTCCAACAGTTTCGTCCCCGCTGCTGGAGACTTCATCAGGGCGATGACCAACACCCATTGGTCATCGCCCTGATGAAGTCTCCAGCAGCGGGGACGAAACTGTTGGAATTTTAATTTGCGACACGGGTAAACCCAAAAAAATAAGGATCTTAATACCATGGACCGTGAAAGTTTTAACCAATTTGTTGCCATTATTTTGCTCATTGGCATCAGGGTCATTCCATGTCATTCATGCAGATATGACACACTCAGATTTGAATGAAACTTGGAAATTTTCACCCTGCCTTGTGGAAATGAAACTGTGTATAATTTTTCTTGGCTATCTCTTTTGGTTTTTTTTTTTACGACTCTGATTTTGAAGTTTCTCTGAAACCCCAGTTTTTCAAAGAATGGGGTCTCCGAAAGCACTTGTACCTCCAGAGGTAAATAAATTGTTTCAGTCTTATTTTCCATCCGACTCTTATGAAAATTCACAGGTTTATAATAGAAGGCATGAGTATCACAAATACTAATTGGAAAATATTCTCAGAGGTTTTGAAAGTTCTCTGAACTCCAGTGTTTCATAAAATTGCAGAAACTTGTATGTCAAAAACATAGTTCCATAAATCATCAAATTTTGACCAAAGCCAATATTTAATCAAGATAATTTTTTTCTAATAAATCTAAAGATAAGACCTGTAAGAATTAAATTCTTCGCTTTTTGTTTGCTTTATTCCTGTTGTGGAACAATAAATACTACTCAGAAGTTTGAATGGTGTAAAGACAGCATTCAGATTTTATTGAATTGGTTCTGGTCTGTATTTTATGAAAGTATTCCTCACATTTCCAGGAATACTTAACACACAGTATGTATGTGGTTAGAATGCTTATTATAATAAAAATAAGACTCTTAAGGGTAACATTTAGGTTGACAATGCTAGTTGCCACATTCTTTATATTGGACGTCATTGATATTTAAATTTTATTTTATTCTCAAACCACGGAATACAGCTCATATTGGCCATTTAACATTGGGGTGTTCAACAAATTTATACAATTAAGCGTACACGAACAACCATGACCAGGACAGGGAAAACCTACCCAGGCAGGACTCAAACCTGCGACCTCTGGTTAGGCAGGCGAGGACGTTACCCCGCCACCACCAAGGCCGGCAAATTGTCTTCTTTAAAAGAACAGCACCTGACTTGCTTACTTTCCACAGCTCAAAAGTGTCCTTGGTGGTGAGAGAATATTTTTCAAGTATTATTGCCCATTGTTTTATAATTTAATAGCTATTTTCTGCTAGTTTTACCTACTCTGATTTCTATACGTCTCCAATGTAAATGAGATGAGAAGGTTGTTTCTTTTATTTAGCCCAGGCTGTAAGCAATAAGTTCAAGAGATTCAGGCTTCGATTGGTGGAAGTTAGACATGTTTCGATAAATAAAAGATGGTAGCATTTTTCCACAGAATTTTGTCTTGTACCGGATGATGGGTTAATGAGCTGAAACGAGTTGTTTGCAGTAAAAAATTCTGTGGGAAATTGCTATGATCTTTTATTTATTTAAACAGGCTGTAAACATTTAAGACTCTCCTACAGTAAGGACATGATACCTTGAATGATTGGCTGTATGTTATGGGTAATGGGTTTTAGATTTTTGTTTCAACATCCTACCACTTTTAAAAAAATCGCAATGACAATGGTCGTTGTATTGCACAGTGGGATGAATTAAAAATAAAGTTGGTAAAAATGGAATCTTTAACTTTTTATTTTGATCAAGGAATTTATAATTTGCATTATGGATGGTCCAATTGATGCAAAACTGAAATTAATTTATTTTCGCTATTATCAGTTACATATATTTTTACAGCCCATCAAATTGGAAAAAAATCTATGAAATCTATAGTGCGTGTTTTTTTCAATTACAATTGTCCAAGTTTGTTATCTGGCTAGGCAATATCTGAGAGAGCTGGTTTGCTTTAAGAATATCAATTTGTAACGTCACTCATCTAAATAATGTAGCATTAAATGTTTTTATATTTAGTCCTTATTTAATGAATTTTTGGTTTATTTTAAGCATGACTTTTTTCACAAAAAGTTTTGCTTTTTTAATGATGAAAGTAGTCATTGCCACTTCCTGCTCTGGGGAAATTTTGCAGCTGGAGCTAGATTGAAGTCTAATGTATATGAGAGAAGATAAAAATCTTGCACCAATAACTTTTTAGATAGAGCACAAAGAAGTTCCCTGTTCTTACCTCCCATCCTCCCAGTCTTGCCTGCCACACAAGTAGTGATATTTATTATTTATACATAGCATTCATTCACTGTTTATATACACTTTAAGTTTTCTTGTGAAATTGGAATAAATTAGTCCTTTTTACCATTAAAACATTTGGAAAACTCACACATCTGTGTTTGGGGTGGTGGAAACCCATCGAAGGGGTATGAGAAAATCCTGTAGACCAGCAAACAAGGACTTTACTGTTAGAATATATTATTGGTAAAAAAATTTATTCAGTTTGAGGTGTAGAATTTTTTGGAACCTGTACATCTTTGACAGTTAATTTTTAACCCCATGATGTTTTTTTAATCTGCGAAATAGAATCATCTGTTGCATGTTGTGACCTACTCTACCAATGGCTTTGGGGCCGATTTTACCATTTTTACCTATTCTCTTCGCTTCTTCTCTGTAAATCATCTTGAAATTTGAGAACACTATACATAGTTGGGTGGTGTGCCTGGTTGTTGACAAAAAAAAGGGTTCCAGGCTCTAATCTGGTGTGAAACCTTTGTGTGTGACGGCTCAGGAAAGGGACTTGCCACCATATCTCATGAAAATCCCATACGTGTGGTTTAATCTATCACAACCACCCTATCACTAATCTAATTGATAACTGGACGTAGTGAGTTAGACTTAGCAATTGGGCATATATGATTAATGAAAACTCTCTCCCATGGCCGGTTATTAACATCTGGTGCATGCATTCTTAGCCTTTGGTTTAAGGCTGGCTACACCTTATGGGTTTCCTTGAATTCCCCCAAATATTCCAAAGCGTTTAAAATTTGCGACTTCCCCAATTAAGTATCCTTGCTGTCCTGCCGGATTCAACATTGAATTTTTAATGGCATGCATGCCTTCTGAGTCATATTACTACTTAAAAATTCTTCTCCTAACTGTGATGGAGTGAAATTTCATTTGTTTATTCACCTTTAATTTATCCCACGACTTGTGGTCAATTGATCACAGCAATGCAGGTATGAAGTAGGCTTTCATCTTTGTCAGAGAATCAAGCGATGCATCCCGTAACGGAAGTATTCACAACTCTTTCACCTGGTTGCATGAAATTATGGAATAGGGTGGTTTCCTATTATTTTTTTATTGCCTAAATCGAAAAATTATTACTCTTGGAGTACGTATTTCATGCTTTTAGATTTTTAAATGACGATATCTATTTTTCGCGATTAAATGAAAAGTGAAAATTTTCAAGCGTGCGAAAACGCGACGGCTAAGTATGAATGCCGGGAAAACTCCCGTGTGGTGTATTTCTGGTTCCCACTGCCGCACGTGAGGTGACCTTGGGGCAAGGCTTTGAGTACTGATACGACGCAGGATGCTAGCAGGTAGCAGAGTACCATGCTAGCTGGTAGCACTTGGCTTAAATAAGGATTATTAATACCTTATCAAACGAAGAAAACTTTCCGACCTTAGCCAGTTTTAATAGGTGATTATTAAGACATGTTTCCCTGAGCTCTGTGCCTCATGCATGCATTGGTAATCTCAGACGATGTAAAACTCCTATCTACTCGTATAGAAACTAGGTCCCTGTGACGTCACGTGGAGTGGCATCACATGGGCACCAATCTGGCCTTTTTCAAATGAGGATAAAATTGACCCTTGCCATTCGTCTAAACCGGTATTTCTAAAACCAAATAAATTGTATATTATGAATACACTACTGGTGGGGAACAAATCGCAATCAATGCCTTTCATTTTCTTTGATGAAGGAAACTACCCTATTTATAATCCTTAGTGGACCATATCCATCGTACAAATTAATTCCTTTAATCTGATGAAATCCTACTATAATCCATTCTCTGACATTTCTCTTGGACATAGCTTGGTAGGACCAATCAGATATTAACTCGGTTGTGGTGGTTGGATGTAGCACACTTCCAAGACCAGATGGTGTCACTCTTCTTCCTCCGGCAACAAGATGTCTTTAAATGTTTATCGCAGGAAATCTCGCATTTTACCCTGATGTTCTTATTAGAAATTCTCATTCTTTATAGCTTCAGTCAGCTCTTCCTTCTTCAGTATGTAAATTTAAGAAGGCCTTGATTTCACTGCCATCGTCAATCTTTAATTAATCACTCAGAAAAGTTCTAACTTCTTATTAACCACTCTCAGCAACTATCATTGAACCATTGGAATTAATAACAACACATGAAGAGTGAACATTTATCTCCTAAGGAGAAAACTCTGCATTGCTCAACTGCATGACATACTGCTTCTCCTTCCTCTACTCAAGATCCTGCCTTCTATTCTCAAACATTTCCTTTGCCACTCATCGCCTCTGTCCCTGCTCCTAGGCCAGAGCCTATTTGTGGTCCCCACCTTCTTCCATTGCTGACACTGCAGTTATCTGTCTTCATTTCCACTTCTTAGTTTGCTCTTAATTATTACTGAAGGAGGTTGGCTTGAAAAGAGAAAGGGTGTCATTTTTTTATATTTTTAGCTCATGTAAAACTAAATCTCTTGTATCTAATACAGTAAATGTAACTACACCTACTCATACTACTTTTTGCATAAAATGCATTTGAAATTAGGTTCGATTAATGACAAGAATAAACATCACAGACGAAAACAGTTTAAAATTTCATCATATCATGTCAATCTCAATCTTGCGTACTGGGGTATTTAAATACCTAGGAACGCCGAGATTGGAAATATGTGCCTATTAGGGCGTAATGCCTTTGGTTTAAACATGGTTAAAAAGCTAATGTTTAGAATATAACTTTATCCAATCAAACGTTATGATGCATCAATTCATTATGAATAACGAACAACAACTGAAAACGTACTAACGAATACGTATTGTACGCTTTAAAATTTTTTAGGTTGACGCACGTAAATGACGAGAATCTTCGTCATGCGTCCGGAACGTTCGGGAAAAAAATGACGAGAATTCTCGCCATCCGTATGCAACGTGTTAAGGAAAACTGATTTGTGATGTGCAATTTCTCCAGGTATACTATTATGTAAAAACATATACCTTAACCCAATTTTTTTCCAAAATATTAACCAATTTCTGCACTTAATATATATGAAATGTGTTAGTTGGTCTTAAGATGTGCTGCAGTCGGTTTTATATTTGAGAAATCTCCCTTTTGCAGATTGTGGTCGATTAATGATGTATTAATTTGATCTGAATAAACTCATCATGCACCATATAACATTCCACAGTCATTAGCAACAAATGTATACATGGAAATAATGTCAACAGAAGTGTTCTCCTACTGTAATGCTGCCAAATTTGCTGGCATAAAAATAATCTTATTAAAGAGGAGGTATTAAAGAACGTTCTATGAAATATTGCAAAATAATGTTGTAATTAATATTATTGTTTTAAAAATGAGTGAATTCGTAGATTATATAGATAAAATGGGCCTTAATTGAGGCCACTACTATTGACAAATCTGTTAGAAGATCTGGGAAAATGCATGAAAATTTTCTTGTTGATTTGAAGCCAAAGGAAAGGAAATGGATGCAGAAGGATAGGGTAGCAAGTCAGACATACTGGAATTTTTCATTCTAATATCTTCTCAAACATCCGGCTACCATTTTCTCAGTACACATACTAGATATTTGGAATATACCTATGAAGTAAATAAGGTATTTTGAATTAATAAACATAGAAGAGCCATTACTTTACTAAAACAATCCCACTGGATATAATTATGTCTGTGAAGTCAATATGGTGGGAAAATAGTTCTTTGTAGAAAAACTCTCTCTGACTTGTGTGAGATGGTAGTATGACATTCATATTTGATTGCATCCTTTGCAAAAAAAATTCATCCTCCTAAAACTTCATTTAATTATTAGGTTACTCAATCACATAATCGGCTCAGTGGATGTTTCCTACTTATTTAATGTTTTCACTCTTTGATTTCTCTGTTGCTGTCATTGTCACGCCTTGCTTTCATGAAGAAACATGCTCCGATTATAGCATCTGATGTTTTTTTTGCGTAATTCTCTGGTTGTATTTTTTGACTGTTAGTAGATTTTTCACCTGCGCTATTCTACTCGCTATTCCTTTCTTGCTTCGTCAATATCTTCGCTCATGATTAATTGGCTTCCTAGGTAGCACAAATCTTTCACCTCTTAATTGTTTTCCTAGTTTTATGTTTTTCTGGGTCTCTTCTCTTTTTCTGCTTATGTATTTTTATTGTAGTTTTCAAATTGTTAATTTTCATCTGATACCGGGCCTTTCAATCTTTATCAGTCTTCATCGGGTCCTTCTCTTACTGTAATGTCTTCAGCAAATCACAAATTACTAAATCTTTTCGTGCATAAAACCATTTCCAAGGCCTTTCTTTGATGTAATTGTTGAATTTCTTGAAGTAACAATTAAAAATAATGGGGATAGTTTTGCACCTAAGAAAATGTTTCTAATATGAGATAAATATTTTGTTATGAACTAGAAGTAGGGTACAACTACAATGATGATTTATTTGCTTGATAAGTAACCCAAAATTTTGCTTTTGAAGAACCATTTTAGTACAGTAATTGTAGAATTGCAAAAGGCATAAATATTTTCAATGTAAGCCTGCAAATGGAATAAAAATGAATTATAATTGTAAAATGAATAAGCAATGGGGAAAAACACAGTTTCTTCCTATGTAGGGTAAGTGATTGATTTTGCTTTTAATACAGTCTAAATGGTGGCCAAAGTTTTCTGTCTTGTCCATGACACTAGGTGGCTGTTACTTGTTGCCCATTCAGTTTTAATCTTTCTCAATCTATAGATATACTTTCACTACTTCCTACTATTCTGTTTGGTGTATACTCTTTTTGTTGTAGTATTATACCCATGCTTCTTTCACAGTCTTTGCATTGTGAACTTGAGAATGGCAAACACTTTGCACATGAAGACAAATTTTAGCATAAGTCTGCCAATCTCCTGTGGATCTTGTTGTTTTGTGCTGTCTATGCAATCCTATATACCTGAGTCAATTATTAACAATTTCATTTCTAATACCAAATTCCTATAATTTTTAACTTCTCTATGTTCATGTGTGCACTGCTATTCAAGACGAATTGAACCATACTCACTGTATCTGATGTACTCACAGAGTTTTCACTGCCCTTCATGTTGACTTGTAGCCACTCATGGGAAGCAAAAAACAAATGAATCCACAAAAATCTTATCAATCTTGAAAGAACAGAAGCTCACTAGTATTGCAAGAAAAATGTGTATGCAAAGGCTTGTCACAGTTTCATTATATCCGATAGTAATCAACACCTGGACCCATTATTAATTCATGACATTTTATTCTGGACCTGTTGCAATATTATACCCATTACACTGTTAAGGATGAGTAGACTTTTCACTGGGGATATGAACAAGGTACCACAGTTCCATTGAAGATCACATGCTTTACTGACATAATAATGTTCAAATATAATACTGCCATACATGGTGCAAGAAAGATGTTCATCAAAGAAAACAAAACTATAACAAAATAACTAGATTATTTCCAACACTTAGCCATCTTTATTTTTTATCAGTTTACTATTTCATGATTATTTAAAACACTCTTCATGGTAAATGTTTGGATAGATTTTTGGTGAATTTCAGTATTTACCAACACAATATAGATAGTTAACTTTATCATACAATACATTATACCCCACCAGGCCAAGCTTTGAAATTTTCAGGATTATGAATGGATTATGCCCATTCTACTGGGGCTGTTCTATTTTTTTTAACTATTTCTCAATGGAAATAGTGGCCAATCTATGGAATAACAATGCTTTTGATAAAAGAAATCTTATGTAAAGTCCACAAATTGCAATTGGTAAAAAATTGTTTATGTTTGCCGTTTATGTGCTATATATTTTCATGTTTCTGAAAATTTTTCATAAGCATACCAGCAAGAGGTGCTGTCTTTCATTTTAGTTAATCTTTCTTTGAATTATTGCAATGATATCAAATTCATCTTTCTTCTTCTCACTGAATAGGCCATCTAATGATCACAAGCCAATGTCATTTCTTTCTTTTTGTTATTCTCCTATAGTACCTTTTCATCTCTTTATTATGAATCTCAGAATAAAACATATTTCTTAAAGCCACCTTGTATAAGGGTGATGATTTCACTGCCAATGCTGGCTGAATTTTTACTTGGATTCTGAAATATGGTAAAATTATTTTCCATTGTATAATTGCTTTATGTTTGCTGTTATTCTCATAACCAATAGCTGCAGTATAGCTGTTGCATTGACTAGTAGAATTTATAATTTAACTTAATATTTCATATAAAACCATTTAGAGTATGCCATTTCATTTTTAAGATCAAAACATTCCTCCTTATTTTGGTTATTGTCACAATTGAACTGGGTAACCGTGTGCTGGAAAGGACCACAGTATTTTATACTTCCATATTAGTAGGATATTCTACCAGCAAGTGGCTCATTATTTTCACCTTTTGAGGAAAACAACTTTTTCAATCTCCAACCTAAGGTATCTTTTTGACAGTTGCCCCCATTTGCTATGATGGTAGTAGAGACCTTTTTTTTTATGAATGTCACCTTGATGGACTTTCTGAGGTTAGGAATTTTTAATGATAGATTTATATTCCATGAACTATTAAATCTGCAAATTATTTTTTGTCATCAGCTTTAAGCCAATCCTCATCCATTCCCTGGAAATCAATTTAGTGCTTCTTAATTTTTGTACATCAGGATCTTTACCTAGACGTTTTAATTGTGTTTCTTCGTCTCAATTCTTGTCTTGGTTTTTTTGTCAGTGAAGTGATGAAGCATTGGTAGGTTTTGGTACAAGTTATCTCTCAAAATGGCAGTGACTATAAGTAAAATGGATTGAGGTTGAAAAACTAATCTACACCAAATATTTACTCGGTTTAATCCCACATATGTCTTCATACCATGCCTCTGTAGCTGCAATTTCATTGGAGAAACGTACTTGTGATTTGATGTGGAATTCTCAATTGCACTTATATTTTAAAAAATGTTTTCCATTTTTACGTAAGTTTTTAAGTGTATGATTATGTTACCATTTTATAGTATCAATATAAATTTTTGCAATTTTAACATCTCCGTAGATCAGCTGCTTTTCCTAGAAAGTTCACGGAGGAGGTGTATGCAGGCTTAATTGTAGGCGTACTGGCTTCAATAGCCATAGCTAATATTAAATTACATTCAGCTTATTTATGGGTCCATAGAACACCCCTCGTACCGCTACTACTGCAGTAACGGAGGGAAATATATCAGCAAAATGTACTTATACGGTGGCAGCTGCCTGATGACTTCCCAGTTGATGGTCAATCAGTATGAGCCGTATAATTATTTTGAAATACTAGTAACCTCTCGCCATAATCAGGGTATGATCCAGACTTTATTTTGGAAAATGTGGTATCCTTGAAATCGTTATCTACCTTTACTCAATTAAAGATCTATGAGTACTTAACTACTTATGTCTTTGGTGATGCTGTTGCTAAAATTATATCATTCTAATTTAAATTTGAAAATACTGAGGAATATTTACCATTTTCAGCGTATTTTAATGCCTGTGTGATAGTGATAGTGGAAGAAGTTTTGACAAACTTCAGTGAATTTTCAGTCATGCTCAAAATTGATGGGAATGAGAGTGAGGGATTGGATTGAATTCAGATTGAATTAGAAATTCTCATTCTCTTCGCTGGCACGGAGCCAGGGGAGGAGATCGCGTAGGAGCCCTCAGCCCCCTCTGGAATTTTGCCGTTAAGGCGAATACCGGCAATATATCTGCAGAAGAAACCACTAGCCCAGCTCCTATTCTCTGACACTCCAATTTTAGATGCTTGTTGTTAAATTTTATAATAATTGCCAATGACCGAAGATGAATTTAACTTTAAGCCTTAAGTAAACGAAATATCTGGCTGATTTAATGACATGTTCTGATGCGTGCGAATTGGCATCTTGTATCTGTCTACGAAACTCACCACCCAAGCTCTCCCCGAAGCAAAGTTCAGCCTACTTGCCTGTCTCTTCGTCCCCATTTTCAGCAGGCTATTTGTAGTTAAATGAATTCATAAAATAAATATCTGCCCTAGAATACATTTATCTAGATCGGGAATGGAAATGGCCATGATTCTTGTTGTGCCATTAGGTAGCTTTAAATCTGTAGTGTTAGAAATCCACTTGTGATTGATTAATTCCTGTTGATATCCATGGGAAGGACTCGACAAATCAGCTTACAAATAAATATCTCCGGAAATGAACCCTCCGCGTATGTGAATGTCTTTTATGATATTTCATCAGCATTGCATTCTCGTTTAAATTTAAGCATGACTGAAGCACTGGCTTCGGGTTCTATCTCAAAGTAACTATCTTTAGTCTCTTTATAAGCCGTAATATTCTTGGAATTGTTTTCCTCAATGGAACTCATGACGGCAGAAGAGAAAGTTACCGTTAAATCCTGAATATTCCTCTACGATTTGCTAATCCATTCAAGCCCAGCGTTATTTTTGGGAAAAATAAAAGTATAATATTTGTAATTTCAAAATTGCTTTAGTTTTCAATTTAGTCATAATTATAATGGCAGCATCGTATAAAACCATTTCATTTAGAAATATAGAATGAAAAGTAGTTTAGTTCCGTATTTAATGGAAAAATCGGCACATTTTTAAAATAGCAGATCTTAAAATTCGATGTTGCTTAGAAGCAACACTGGGTAATAGTGGGCTAAATCGTTTTTTCGCGTTTATGGTCGTATCTAGTCTCATCTGCTGCGTATTTCTTCCGATTAGTGGCAATATGAAGCGTGGGGTATTGATTCATTCATTCAGAAAAGTAGCCTCAAGTTTATTTTAAGTTTGAATCCGGGCTCTGCGGGATTCTGAACATGCCTAAACCATGTACAATTGGGCCTAACGTATTCTACATTAAAGATGAAAGAAAAATATAAACTGTTGGACTCAAGGTCTTATACTGTACTCCATTTTTGTTGAAAAGATGAACTAGTGATTAAGAAAACCTAAACTTTACCTATAATCGTAAAAAAAACGCATTTATCTATGCCTTTGCTGATGATACTACGGCTGAAGTTAAAGGTAGGCGTCTAAAAGCGACGCATTTCATTTTTAATTTGTGTGCCGGTAAAGTCATCGAGCGACCTCCCTGTGAATGTGCTTCCCTGCCAGATAAAAAGATTAAGCACAGACTCATGGGCGAGGGTGGGTCCTTGAACCTAGTGAAGGCTACTGCTGAAGGAAGCCTTCGAGAGGCCCCACGTATCGACTCTACGTGCGTTCATTGCGGCAGAAGGAAGCCCACTTCCGCTTGTTCACTGATCAAGGAAGGTGTCGCTTAGACGAAGGGGAAGTCGCATCCTGGTAGTGGATAGCCGTAAGGAGGAAGAAGGAAAAGTGTCGTGATAGTCGAAAGATGTTCCGCGCCCAGCCTTCTGATACGCTTCACGAGGGCGCACTTTGTTGCCTGGGTTGCTTTCTGATGTGGATAGATCGGCGTGCATGGAATGATAATTGTTTGAGGTGTGGTGATCCTTCTTTCGACTTCGTAGTCAGTGCGGTTTGTATTCATTGGTGAATCCAAAAACCTTTCTATAGAATTAATCTTAGATTGGAGGTAATGAGGTCGAGACGGTTTACTTAGCAAACTCGAGAGTGGGATCATGCATTTTCAGCTGTTCTAACCCTCAAGTTCTCTACGAGGGCATGCGAACATTCCACGTTTCTCGTTTATCTTTTATGAATCCTTACAACTCTTTCACACTCCTGATGAGTTCTTCCCCGAAAAACTTCTCTATTGCGAAAAGATAGATTCGAAAGCGAAGCGTCCAAGAACAGAAAAATTTAAGAGAAATACTTAAGGTCTATCGGTAATTACTGAAAAGATGGGTTAATTATTCAACCGTGACATCAAATGTCTGAAAAATATTTAATTGCTCTCGTAAAAGGCAGAAAAGTTCACGCCTGGATATTCTTTTTGCTAATCACAGCCAAGAATGCTATTCATAGAATATCCAACCGAGAAGAAGGAAGTAGTGAGGAGGTCCTAATCGTGTGGGGGAAAAGAGAAGTCTTCCGTTACCCCATGGGAAAAGTAGAGCAACTTCATGAGGCATCATGGTCTGATGAAGATAATCGTCGATGGACAATTGACGGTAAAAAATGGAAGGAATGTCTCGTTTTAGAAATATAGAGTGAGCGATGGAGTATTTGAAAGGGAAGAAAGGCAGCGTAAGTTTGAAAATATCAGATTACCCGATAAGTGAGTGGAGATCTTCTTCGAGCTAATGTAGGATTCTGGACCTATTGTTAATTATGGTGAAGAAAATACCCAAAGGAATGGAACCTGTGATTTCGTTTGTCACATTATACATCACAATGGGTAATATTTAGCCCGAGAATGCCTACCTTTAACAAGATTGGCCCCGTAACAATTACTAGTACGATACATTTAGTTCACATGCTATACTTCTGATTGTAATTGGCATAAAGACCGTCGCACAGTCTTCCTTGTAATGTTATAATATGGTTAAATTTAGAGAAAGTAGTCTAAAAGATGTTAGAAGGTAGGCTTCCGCGGCGATGGTTTGATCTCTGCATTTCTTCAGGGTTTCTTCCGCGTCAGCTTGTTTGTAGACAACAGTTTCCTCTCAGTCAACCCCTTCGACCTGAAGACGCTGGCAGGATAACCAGCGAAACTGTTGTCTACATACAAGCTGACGCGGAAGAAACCCTGAGGAAAATGCAGAGATCAATCCTAAAGATGTATTGAATGCATCAATGCAATAAAGAAGGAAACAATTTAAATCTCGATACCATTCATAGGGAAGGGATGTTACAGCTGTGCAACAGTGAAGGTGTGATAGTTCCTCTGTGACCTGTATTCACGATCATTTTCGATTGATCAATGCCCTCTTCACTAAAATGGAAAATTGCTGATTCGATGTTCCTCTTGGCCCTCACCCGGGAGGCACGCCTCACTGAGTGGGAACCTATGTGTTAACCATGTATGGAATGTTTCATGCAGTGATTTCCCGGGGATCGTGATCGATTAAGCTTCCTTGAGCTTTCCAGAATTTAAAAGTTTTGTAATCGGCAAAATATAGGAATGAATATGTACTTTTACTTGCGAATATTTCATTTTTTATTTAATCCGTTAATGCCAGCACGTAAAAATTATGATTCTTATGTGCAAGCCTGAAATCGTGATTTCACAGTCACGCCTCGATGGAGAGTCACAGTGGTCAGTCCATATTCAAGCCTTTTCTCCGGGCATGATTCTTGGAATGATGAGGCTGATTTCACCGGGATCGAAGTTTTCCCAGCGCCAGCGTTAGGCAACTACTCCCTTTACTTACCTTGGATGGCCGGCCTAATTGACTGATTCATTCACGCATCCCCGTTAAGCCTCAACTACTCAAGATTATGGCGTAAAATCTTGAACGTTAAGTGAGTCTCAACCAAGAAAGGGTAAAATCCAGGAATTCATTATCAGCCTTTTACGCCATTAATGTTAAATTCTGTTTTCACAAGAAGAGCATTGACTGCGACGCATATGTTGATTATACTGCGGTTTTAATTTTCTTTCCAGCAAAATTTTGGATTGTATTATAAATTTTCAGATCCCCGGAAGATTCATCTACGTTTCAGTTTCATTCAGTTTTCAATTTTGATTTGTTGTTTTTTTTAAATAAAATTTGGATTCTGTCTTAGAGGATGTGTTTACCTTACGTTACTACTTACGCGCGCTAGATTATCAGTATCAGATTGATCTTAGTCATAATAGTTTCTGAGCAACCGCTGGAATTCACTTGCAAAAGCGATTTTAGCGGTACCCGTACCTCCATCTCCGGGGTTGTGTGGTGGTAATGAAGTGATATTGTTGAATGATAAATTCAACAGATGTTTGTTGCCGTATGAATTCGCGATACTCTTTTTGGTGCGGAGGTAACTTTTTGGTCGAATTCTTTCATTGAGAACGTACACAGCCAAAAATGCAAGCGACCCGAAAACAGTGGCGGATCTATAGGGGGGACGGTCTATAGCCTCCCCCTTGAGTATCCAATTTGGGCAAATTTTTTTCGGACCCCCACGACTACCGGGAGGTTACCCCGATTACCCCCACCCCCTTTTCCCTACCTTGGATCCGCCACTGCCCGAATAAGTTGAAACTACTCAGGAATATCATTATTATTAGAAGCCAAGAAAGTAGTGAATATCCTTTTTATCGTTATTTACATAACAATACTGTGCTCTCTGAACCATAATACAGTAAAGCTCTTGGGAATGAAGAAGCTGACTAAGTCGTTATTTTCCGGTTGTGCGCGCAATTTTCGGATTGCCCGGGATATTACCTACCTCTCAAAGTGACAGGTATCTACGTTAGGAAAGTTAAATTACGTAAAACGCGTTAGCTAAGCGAATAAGCGATAAGGTATTGATTAAAAATTCCTGTTGGAAAACCAGACTAACCTATGTCTTACTATACATTCTATAGCCATTGTACTCAAATTTGTTTTTACTGTGGTATATAAAAGAGTATAATTAAAAATATTTTTTCGCTCCAGGAAGGATAGCGGTTTTGAAATACCTTTAATTTTCTTAATGAAATTCCTAAAATGATCTGCATACCTGTACTTCAACCTGCCTTGGTGAAAGCTTTGAATTTAATTCGGTAGCATCATTAGACACCATAGAAAATGATAAAATATTTTACATGTTTAAATTTATTGGAAATCGTATTATTTTTTGCAAAACAAATAACTTGGTATGTGTTTTAACATACTTTGGTGTAAATCACTGCCTTTTCTCTAGTCATGTTAACCGTCACGTTTAAGTTCAAATGCCAATTACAAAATCTTTATTATCGGTTTCGTTGGCCTCCCCCTAATATTTGCGGTGTGAAGTTTAACGTTGGTGACATTATTTTGCCATTTTATTTCATTTAAAAAATGGAGGGGTTTGTGAATGCCCATTCATGTAGTATTTTTGAGGCATAAATCTCTATTTCTATTACGTGCCTTCGGTGGGTCCTAAGATCACTGAAATTTGCATCAATCTCTTCTATTATATTCCATTTTTCGAAATAAAATTCCTCCTTTTAATCACGTTTCGGAGCTTTTTATCTGATGAGCATGCTTTCCCATCATAGTCATCAACCGGAAAGTCTTCCATTTGAAAAGGAGGCTACAAAAATTACGCGGCGCCGGTGACTAGGCGCCGGCTGGATCCATAACCTCTTGTAGTTAGCAGTCTCAGAGAAAGTGTTCTCGGAAACCGAAAGCGAACAGGACAGGTTGCGGCGGAGATGTGGGTATCTGCAAGTCACGCCTCGTGGAACACCAGACCAGCTCCAGCGCCCAATGCTCTTAAACACATATGACATACCCCGCAAATGGAGAGTATAGGTGACCGTTATCCGAATGGAATCTCAAGGAAAAATGACCGTAGTTCCCACCAGCTGAGGTGGAAGGAAGATACTACCGAAGAAGCAACCAACGGCAAAGGCAAGGACGTCGAGGAGGGCAATTTGCCCAATGCCCCCTTCTTTGCCCTCCTTGGCGACAGCCTCTCACTCCCTCGTGTGATGAGGCGTCCTTGAGGGAAGGGGGAGAGATCTGAGGAATGGGTGGGGATGAGAGAGGGTGGAGCGCGAGAAATGCCCCCGTGGTGTGAGAAAGAATGGGGGCGTGAATGAGAAACCTATGCCCCGTTTCCACTTCGCTCTTCTTACGCTGCTTAACGCTGACCAGGGTTACCTTTCGCTGTGGAAACGGCGGCAGCGAAAACCGCAGTCAGAATTTCAGTCGGGGTTGGCTGACGCGGCAACGCGGATTAAAAATCGCACTGGTAACGTCAGTTTTATTTCATGACCGAGGGTCACTGGAAAAATGGTCTTTTTAAGGTCCTCATGCATGTAATAATATTTTTATAATAATATTTCACTTACATATTTTTCCTCTAATGATTTTCAGCTACACTGTGTGTATAAGATAGCTAGCATCGTTTAATTTCTGGAAACAAGTTGCATGATGGCGTAACGGCTGAAGAAGGTCTTAACGGGGTCTCGAAGTGCCATTCCCATATGTGGCTCGAAGAAGTATTTTGATGTCGCGGATTATATCATGTCAGAAAAGACAAAAAAATGATAAAAGAACAAAAAAATACGTAGATAATCGCGGTGGCGATTCTTTCCTCTTTAAGCATCGCATAGTTAATCATTACTTTCTAAGGTAGCATCACATTAAGATTTTTTTTAACTTACACTCTCCCCATCTACATCGCTTATACGTCCCATGTCTCATTCAATCTTGCCAGTTCTATACAAAAAATATTGCTTATCACTTAGCAGTTTACTTAGAACTTTCTAACTCTTTGGACACTGTAAACTCCAGAACATCGTTAAGGCTCACTCTTGAAGTTGACTTCACATGATTAGAGCATCAATAGCATTAACTTATTTTCAAATACATCTGTAGTTACGCTACTGAAAATGTCACTGAGTGTGTCCCTCGAAGTGCAGAATCTGGTCCTCTATGACTGTGACTGCATATTAATGACCTTTGGATTATACTGGGGCCTGGTATACTTCCTGTTACCTATGCTGACCATACTTATGTTTTCGTATCCCCACCATGGAGAACCTAATTTTTTGGTGAACCAACATCACTGGTATCGCGTAGACATTGATTTTGTTATTCTGTCATATAGTGGGACCTCAGAGCAGTGGAAAATCTCTAAGTTTTTTCGTTGCTTTCGAGTGTGGGTATGACATTGTAAACTTGTTGGTATAAGAATTCCGATGTGTGCGTAAAAATGGTACTATTTACTTGCGTAGTTACGTTGAAATCCTGCAAGAAGGGAAATGTAGTATTTTACTCATATCTTTGAGTGTAGGCAAGCCTAAGTCACTCAATATGCATATGTTAAAGGAGCAATTGAAATGAAGGAAACCATTAAAAATTGTGTGGTAGAAATGTATCCCTTCGGTAAATTCATTCATTAAACGAAATAAGCTTGCATGGAACGTCTCATGGGACTATTACCTACTTTTTCAGAGGTTCATCATTGCACCATTGCAGTTTATCCAGTGGAGGCTACTTAGAGGAAGTTATTTTTGTGCCAGCATTATGGGTAACTTTTCAAAGTTATCATGAAATGTGTCCAAATACAAAGTTGGCACGTATTATATTTTAGGTATCTCTCCACAAAAGCCGACGTGGATTCAGTTAACCATGTGCGCCGTGTTTGAGCTTTGAAGGAACAAGGAACTTGTTTCGATACGGCTTCTCTTTTCCAAGAAATCCGCTCCTCTGCATTACACTTCGATCACGTAAGCGTCGAAGTGCTTCAGCGATCTTCTCTCCTGTTAGTTTTTAGATATGGAACTCTATCGAGCCATAGTTATTTACCTCTTGCGTGGTTTTTTAAATGGCTATTTCTATGTTATTATGGTTATTCTATTTTTAAGTGTGTCTTTCCTGTTGTTTGAATGGAATGTCGTAACGAGGTGCTTTGAATCGTGGTAATCCTTGTTGAGACTTCGTAATCGTGTCATAGGGTGGAGTTTAACCATTAAGAAACACCGGCTTATTTGGTTTAAGCAAATATTCTGAAAATGTGATCATTCATTTAAAGTCATAGGTTTTTCTACATGAAGGTTTTTTCGCCCTGACAGTGATTTTTCACGGTTATTACCCTGACAATGTTAGACAGTCGGAAACTGTTCAGATTTACTTGCGAATTTTAACGTCCAGGGAATACCCTTTAATTTTATCTGAACAACTTTATACCTGTGTATTGTGGTGTTATATACTTCTGGAGGTTGAGGTACTATCACTATCAAAAGTGGGAACTTTTTACAAACAATATAATTTTTGATAAAGCTTAGAAATCTATCTCTCAAACCCTTCTATATAAAAATTATTTTATCATCTGATAATTCATTTATTTGTAAGATTTATAGTTTATTATCGAAGTATCCTAATCAAGAAATGTTTTGCTTTGCGGTGTTTTAATTGATGTAAATTGATACACCGAAGAATGATGAAGATAAAATGGATCGACCGTGCAATGAGGAAGTTCTAAGAAGAGTAGGAGGAAAGAGATGTCTTCTAAAAACCTTAAGGAGAGCACACGACAACTTAGTTGGCCACATTATGAGACATGATGGCCAGATGAAAACAATCGTCGAAGGACAGGTAGAAGGGTGACAGCCTTGAATGAGTTACATAGGACAGATTATAAAGGATGTTAAAGGGATGAAATACGTTGCTATGAAAAGGCTAGCGGATAGGAGAGAGGAATAGAGAGCTGCGTCAAGTCTTTACTTAGGATTGTTATCTAATGATCATGATGATGATGGTACGAACAGATAGAGAATCGAAAATGGAAGCTGTTAAACCTAATTTCGGTTTTTTGCTATTTCATATCCTCTACCTCCAATTGTAACTCCTAAAATAATGTGTCTGAAACCTTGAAATACTTTTTTTTCTGTTATAATACTAGGGATTAGCAAAAGCAAGGGATCATACTAGGAGTCTTCAAGGCTCCGAGGATTTTTCCAGGTCTTGGAACAACTCCAAGATCTCTAGTGTATCATGTTAGTTTATTAACACTGGGAAAAGGATCCTAAGTTAATCGTAGGGTTAATCATTAAGAGATAAATTCAACCCGTATCGGAGGCTGTGGATACGGTATTTGGCCCCCTCGCAGCTGCAAAGAGTGATATCTCAGGAAGTATATCAAATGTACAATTGACTAAAATTTGCGTAAGCGTAGTTAAAGCTTAATCACCACGAAGAACACCGTCTCTTCAACAGCCAGAGCAGTCGACCTTCGCTAGGAATTCGGACCAAATGTTCAGATGACAAAGTTAGATTAAGCAATAGTATTTAGCGGAGATATTTCCAAAATAATATAATTAGTGGTAATTATTGATACATAATCTAAACACTTACTCTAATTAATTTAAGAATAAAATCATTAATGACTATTAGTTGTACGGGCCGTGTGAAATAGCCTCTGGGGGCACGTGCTGGCCGCAGGTTGACAACGCTTGCTCTTGAAGATCCAAACCGCTGCTCTGGCGCACCTCTTCTCAACAGATTCCCCTGTGCACCGGTTAAGATCAGCTTCCCTGGTGCACCTGATTTTTATCGAGCGTGAACTGGTTCTTAGAAAAACGAGACCCCGGAATCAGTACTTCGGGTCACCGCCCAGCGGTATCACCTCTTCCGCAATGACCATCAAACAGAATTGTAGCGAGAATAAATTACCGTCCACCGTGTTTCACTTCAATGAATAGTGAAAAATTTCAAACACTATAAGTACGAAGTCACCGTTATGAGAAATGAGAAATACTCTACCGTAAAACTATCAATTTCAATGTAGAACATGCATCATGTTTTTATTTGTGACAAGCGAACATTTTTTTATGTATAAAATACGATAAACTTTCTCCATGAGATATTGATTGTCAAACAGCCATTTGAAGTGAGACTCCCTGCATTCATTGTTGGAGGATCCGGAATGACGTCAACCTTTCCGAATTACTACCCGACAGCAGTCTGTCGCTGGGCTGTCAACTCACCTGAACGGGTTATTTTATTTATTTATTTAATTTCTAGCTACCTATGTAATCATGTTATGCCACTAAGGTGGTAGCGTTATGAGTAGCATCAACGAAAAATTCTTTTCATCTCAATATTTCGTTTTTATTTTTTCCAGTGACGTTAGCGTGTAATGATGCAACTCAATAACATGCATAATAGCGCTGTCATTTCTAATCAAAGTGTAAGTAATGCATCATTCTTAATTGTGCTAAAGCATCTCATAGTGCCTACTAAGGTATAATTGGCTGAAAACTATACGGAGAAATTTAGAATAAAAAATACGTTCTCTACAGATGTTTAGTATAATTTAAGTCGTCTTGTGATGCATATATTCTTGATATTTTAAAAACAATCTTGGGACCACGTACGTCAGTAATTTTGTGCCCAGGTTGGTGGAATGTTCAGTGTTCAAGGGAAAATTTGTGATGGGCTTGTTTTACATATGTTTGTAAAAGTATGGATCAAACGTCGAGAAGATTTAACCTGGAAATCGTCGTTATTTTTGCGCCACAAAATGGTGAAGCTGCTCTCCGTGCCGTGAGCTTGATGCTAGCGGTTGCGGTGCGTCTCGTCCATGTGGCCGTTTCGAGTTCTCTTCTAATAGGTACCGTTTGAACTTTAATGGACATCTTTAACTTTAGTTCTTTATTTAAACTTCAAAATAAAAATAAACCTCATTCCGAGATACCGTGAACAGTTATGTCTCATAAAAGGCTCCGGGCGCAGTAATATATCCTATGATTGCACCCCTTAACTGTAATCATTCACCTATTTAAGTCTGGAAATAACTGCTATAATCATCAGTAATTTTAAGGAGGATATTCTTTACAGGTACAGATGAATAAACTAAAAGTATTTTTTTTTACTCTCTAACAGTAGAGTGAATTTGTCCAATGCATGTAATTACTCTCGGCTGCATTTCCTCTGTAGAACTTGTCGTCATCATTGACTCTGAATAATATGGTGTATATTAAGTTCTTGAGTGAAAGAATGCATGCTTCAGGCGTTCGAGCAGATACAGCTGCTTTGTTTCCGGATTTTTAATTGAAGTACTTAAAATCAGTAAAGCCGCATATCTCGAATGTTTAATTTTGTAACTTCGAAGAAAAAACTTAAAATGTTGACGACAAGGTCACCCTCACAACCGAAAATCACATTGTTAATTCTTTACCTATCTAGCGATTTGATCGTTGGATTATTCTTCCTCATAGGATAATCCTCTAAAATCGGTGGCACATAAATGGCTTTTCCTGGTTTCGCTATTTAGTGGGTCCTTTTCGCTTCTATAGCGTTAAGGTGTTTTTCCCCGTCCCGTCCCTTCCTTCCCTATCCTACCCCAGAGGCGTCGACGGGCTCCTATCGCGGCGGCGCCTCTTTCCTTTTTCCCTCCTCTCCGCCCCCTCCCCGCGTGATCGGGCGTATAAGTCTCTGACTTGGTTCCCGGCCCCGGTGTGTTGTATCCTCGAAGGGCTCCCCTTGAGCCCTTATTCTCTTGTAATTCTTTACCCTAGATTGGTCACCATTAACCTCTTACGGTTGATATACATATGTTCGAATTTATGGGGAATACGGGGTATACTTTAAGTAATTTTTATATGTAATTCAACGTATTTTATAAGGATATTTTCAAAGATTTGATGAAATCGAAGTGTGATCTTAAGATTTATTATCTCAGCACGCTCTGCATCTCACGTCTCTTGTCCTCCAGTGCAGCTGCGTTATTCTTGCTACAAGCCCAAAAAACGAACTTAGTACGCATGAATGAGTACCGGCGCTTTAAATTTATTGCCTACACAAAGGATTTTTATTTCCTTATGTAGCTGGATTAGATCTAGAAGAAAAAAACTGAAAGTTAAACTATGAAATCCTCTAGTTAACTGCGTGCTTGTACGAATTTTGGGAGTTTTAAGATCATTATTTTGTTTAACTTTACAAATAATTTTTTTATTGATAAAGGAAGGAAAATAAGGCACAGTTAATTGTTTCATAATGAAAATTAAATAAAACTTTGTAATTCCGTATTAATATTTAATATACGACCTAGGTTTCGACGTGGCTCATCATCGTCAGTTAGAAATGCACAGAAAATAAGGCATATTGGCGAGCTAATAGTTTCGATTTACCTATTCAAAAATTGTTTGATAGAATTAGATGACACTTCTTCTAGTAACGTCCCAATTGGAAGCACGGCAAGAATTATGAAATCTGGATTTTCGAGGTATCCGAGAAAATTTAACTTGGTCTCTTTCGTGGAAGTTCTGTAACTTTCATCTCACGAATGCAAAAGTACTACCAAAGGTTGTATTAAGCGAGGTAGTAAAGGTTCAAGGTTTCTGGGACTGTTTAAGTCCGTCTCTCAAATAAAACTTAAACTTTTATTGAATCATATAGCTATTTCCATTACTGATAGGACTAAACCACCGATATACTTGGAAACCTATAGTTGTAGACAATCTGAGGGCTTGGGAAGAACTTATGATGACTAGGCTTTTTAGAATACCTCATAAACCGAAAATATCGCTTACTATCCCTGTAAGATATTGAAAGGGTGATGTCATTTCCGTAGTAGTTGATTTTTCCTGCATTCTCGCTATTCTTCTTCATTTCACATTTTGTTTCCTGGATTATTAATCATTGCTTACGATGCTAATTTGTTACTTGAACCTTATCAGCCTCTTCACCGCTGCCGACCAAAATTTTTCCGCAATGGATGTCACATCTCCTCTTTCAACAAGATAGCGCGATTGGCTTTCGTTTAAGGTGGCGCAATGTGATTGGCCTCCGAAAAATCCCGGATGCCTCATCGTTTCTATCATTTAGTAACTCTTTTGGATACCGTATCCTATGGCTTGTCTTCTTCGTAATTCACTACTATTCAAATTTAACTTCTAGATCCACAGCTTTGGTTCGTAACAGCGATATTTATTAAGGATCGTATTATCTTTAACACGACGGGAAAGAAATGAGTTGTAATATTGTGTCAAGGAATTCCAGGAACCGATAAATTATTCACTTTTCTGATGATAGTTTTTATCTCTACATAGGACGGTGGAGTTGTGGCTTAGAAAATACCTGACGATAGCGATCGCAACTGCGAGTAAGTATGTGCTTCTGAGGGAAAAATTTGGGGTTCCTAATTGCATTACTTTTATTTGTAACGTCCCGAGGTCACGCTGCATCGGTTCATCCTCGGTTCGTGTTCCATACCACGGCGGGTAGTTGATGTTTCGTAATGTCATTCGCCGAATGGCAATCAGTGGCTCGCTGGATGGGGTCATGTTCGAGGAGAAATGGTTCTGCTGCACGAAAGGTTGAGTGGCATGCCAAGGTGGGATTCCTCGCAGGCTCCGCATTTCCGAGAAGAGTGTGCTGAGCGAAGACGAGGACGGCCCGACCGACCGGTTGGAATTGTGAATTGGGGGATGGGAGATGGAGAGAGGTCGAGGAACATTCAAGATACGCTTGGCCAGAGGTAGTGGCGGCGACGAGGCGGCGATGCAAGAGTGTCGTCATCCTTCATTCCGCTTGATCTTTTTCTTCAGGACTCTTCCGTTTTCGTTTGCGAAATTACTCTATACTTGGAAAAAATGCCTCTATCAGATGCCCAAGAGGTGTTTCAATCTCCGTTTTTCAGGCACAAGTAAAAAATAGAATCCGGATCGTTCCGGAAGCCCATGTGGGGAATCCAGGGCGCTAATTGACTGTGAGACTACTCATGGGATTGGAGTGGGCTCTGCTGAAGGCCCGGGGCCGTATGTTGCCGCCGGACGTCGCCAAAGATGGAGCGATCGTGACGTTTTTGCACCCCTCCGAATTGGAGCATCCGCGAGGAGGGGAAAGAAATCCTGCTCCGAGGCTGTTTTGAGGAATAAATAACTTGTCCGTTTTTTTTTTGTGAGCGGGATATGGGTCTGAAGTCAAGACTAAATAAGCGGCACGTCCGGAAAGCATACTTGCCCTCGTGAGTCGTTCTTGCTAAAAAAAAAATCCTTCGAAGGTGTTTATTTAAGTTTAAATAATTTTGAATAGAATCTTAGCCATTATTTATGATTATGAATTAAACTGATTCCAATTTTACGTATGAGCACAATGTAATCGAAACAAATGTAAACTTGTAGACCTTATTAATTCGAGGCGAACATTGCTTCGGGCATAACCACCAGTTCAAACCTTACCTCAGGCGTATTACCCCCCCCCCCCCCATTCACTTAGCGTGCATTGTAGCTTCTTAAAGCCTCTGAGATAATAGCTAGCGTATTGAGTGTGGACATATTTGGCTCGTTCGTTGCCGTATCTTTGACTAGTCCGTAATCACGAGACTCGTTCATGTCGTATATCTAGCTTAAGATATTTGAAAGTTTTGCTGTGAGATTCTTAAAGGATTAATTAAGATTTATACTTTTAGTTCTATGGTGGTTGTTGAAAAACATCAGTTCAACAACACAACTGTTAAGAATCCTGCATTCTCATTTTATGTGTGAACGTTTGATTTTGCTGCAACCTGGAATATACTTGCTCTCTGCGTTTGCGCTATTTAGCATAAAACGTCATTTTGTGTCGCGCGCTTGTAATGTCTCCAATCGATTAAAAATGGTTAGGTACATTCGACCGAAAAAGTTACCTCGTTCTATTTGACTTCACATGTGTTCTCTCTATAGACATGATTTCGCTTGGAATTTTCCACCTTCTGTTGCATTACGGTTAACGCCCATTTCGTCTTTTGGGTCAATATCGTTATTTTAGCCACGTCATAAAAATCACTGAGTATTGTAATACTTATTCTTTTTGCTTTGACGTGCTACTTTATTCCTCGAATTTTCTCGCCGAGCAAGTAACCGGGAAATTTCATTGAAATAATATACCTATGGAATGTAAACATATCTACGTATTACATGGATTTTTCCTTCATTTGTCCGAAGGAGTGTCAATGCGGAAAGAAGTACTTGGTGTTTTTTTATTCGTTTACAGGAGCGAAGCTTTTTCAACTGTTGACACAAGCAGGCGTGTTTGGCTTCTGAGACTACAATAAATTTAAGGTCATTTAAGGATTGCTTAATGAGCACTCTGTGGCTTGTCTTTAATAATTCAAATGATGACCCGATTATTAGGCATTTCAGGGACACCTGTTAACCACACAGGAGTAGGGTAGTGTATTGGGAGTTCAAGGACGAACGGGCCAATAGAGTTGACTAGAATATTTGATGAGTGTCTGCAGTGAATGGTCATCGCGAAAACAATTGATTAGATATTCTATATGTTTAGTTACCTTATTTTACCGTAGTTGCAATTTTTATTAATTTACGGGGTGAATTTCATCCGAAATGATTATGACATTTGCACGTTATAAATGGCGCGCTTGGTGCTGTCGGTGCCGTCTCTGCGTTTTTTCCCTTAACTTTACAGAAGAGCGCGGTGTGATCCGAACGGCCGGAAATCAACGCGTGTATATCAAGGAGGTTGTAAATATTTGGAGGCGTAGTTTCCGAGTTTTTGGCGTGGTCAAAGTTCCGCCATCTTAGTTTGACAATTTTTGGACTTAGTCTCCGACTGATATTTTGAGGTGACTAAGTTTTGTTCTAGAAATGAACTAAATTAAGTGAAAAATGCTACCATAATCATTAGTAGTTCGCCGGTGATTGTGATAGCCTTTTCTCATTATTCGCGATATTTCTATTAATGTATTAACTCTGAATCTGTCACTTTCCTAGTGGAGATATCCTTGAAAATATAATATACGTTATTACTGTATTTCTTAATTTCCGTTGGCTATAATAAAATTCAATATCTGTATAAGTGCTGTTAAATGACTAGTTTACTCTCTTAAAATTTTATTTTCAGCTGAGCTGGTTGTAGAACGTAACCGTGGTGAGTGATAATAATTTTTCCCTGGGAAAAGATATTTTAGTCATAACTTTGCGAAGCCGACCAATGAAGTAAGAAAAAAGGTTTCAATTGTGCGTTCCATAGTTTATTTCAATGTATTAACGAATAATGACAAAAAATTTCACCAAATAGTAAGAATTGACCATTATGGGATTGTCGATGTTTTGGTCAAAGTGGGCGTGGCTTGTCCTACCCTAGCACCCTCATCCCGGCCACACTTCGCTCCACGCTCGAAACCACTGGTTACCCCTCCATATATTTACAACCTCCTTGGTGTATGTATTAATAAACCAGTTCGTGTTAACACCCTGACCTGTGTCTTTAATTACCTTAATCGTTCGGCTTTATTGTTAGGTCATACTCTTGCTCTAAATTCAGTTTCTAGGCCGCTCTCTCACGTAATTAGCACTAAGGGATATTAGATACATTTTCTGTTCGCTGGTGCACTGCGATGTTAATTAAATTCTTAACAATCTAAGGAAAGTACCAGGAGGAAGTTAATAGGAATGGTGACAAGGATAAGGTGTCTAGTCGTACAATTATGCCTTTCCTAAACCGATAGTTGCCTTCACCTTACTCCCTTTGCTAAAAAGGTGAGACAGTCTTCTCAGTCCGTTCTCGGCTGACATCGAAGCAGGAAGTTGATGAAACTCAATAAATTCCTTTTACAAGTCACTTTATTCCGGACATGTGTTGAATATTTGAGGTAAAAATGGGCATTTAAATTATTTCTCTAGTTTCTAGTGACATTATTTTTTCCTGGTTGCTCAGTACCATATCTTTTTCATTACACTGAATATTTTTATGTAAATAAATAACGTTGATTTAGGTAGCATTAGGTAAAAAGGTCGAATTAGTTTGCTTTAGATAATTTACTATGCTCCTTTCAATGAATACACTATGCGATCTATATTTTTCATAAATAATATCAATGTGTGTGCAATTTTAGGGGATAATTTTATCAAATCGCTTTTTACCAGTGATCAAGTAAGTGGTTAAAAAAATTTATTTTGTTCAAGGTGTGGTGGGGGATTAATTTCAGTAGTTTTTTCATATATGCTGAAATTCTATCTGCAGTCTAATTTTTACTTTGCAAAGAATACTATTAACGCGAGGCCAAAAGAAGTGCAAGCCCGCATTCTGCATTTTCAATTTTTACCAATACGTCACCTTTTTTCGTTGTGTCACCTAGGGGAATTGCGAGCCTTAGTCTTTGAGGAGCCCTCTAGAGCTTCGTACTTAGCTGCATTGAAAAGATATACTTTTGTTTATTACATTGAATAAATTCCAGTATACCAAGCAAGCACAGTGGCCAGACTAATACCTGTATGGGATGGTGATGCTTTTTTGTATACTATTACCTTTTTCCTGTGGTGATACATTGGTACGCCTAAAAGCTGCATGGGCCGCAAGGATTCTACCAGTCGATTTGCGAAGGAAATGATTGTGTATTCAGCAAGATGCTAATGAGTCTCGCTATTTGAACTGGTTGCAGGACTCCAGTACGGATCTTGAGGTGATGTGGGTAGGAGGTAGGGTGGGAACAATGGTTGGCGTATGCGGGGCGTGGGCTCAAACAGAGTTCGTGGGAAGGAAGAGGTGGAGGGCTGATAGTCGGTGTGAGGCGGAGCGGATGGAGACGAGAAGAGATGGGAAGAAGCGGCGAGTTAGCTGCGGGTGCGTTGGAAAGGAGTGAGGTCGCTCTCTTGCCTGGGCGGGACAAGGGCACGCGGGCGGGGGAAGCGTGGTGGAGAATTTTTGAGAACGACGGACACGAGGGATGGGAGGAGGTATGGCCTGCCGGCTGGCTGGCCGCGGAGGGGGAAGAGTTTGGATCCAGGAGGCAGCGAGAGGGAATCCTCCTCAGGAGAATTTAACGGAGGGGGTAAAAGGAATCGAAGAAGACGGAACGGCAGGAGTGAAAGAGCCTCTTTTTCCCGCTGTGACTCAGTCAGCGATGGCAGTTAAGTGTTCGCGCTAGGAATTCACCTCTTCCTACCCGTTGCTTACCCCCACCTCGCGCCTCCCGTCCCCTCATGTTCTTTTTTCACCGTCTCGCTCTCCTCCCCCTCCCATCTTTAGCCTCCTCCCTCTGAGTGACTTGCCTCTCCGATCCAGCGGGATTCTCCAGAGTGCACGTCGTGCTTAGCAAGTGCGCTGCTCTTTCGTCCGGCTCCTGAACTCTCGCATCCCTCTCTGCCTCCTTTTCTTTCTCGCCATTCTCCTTCCCCTCATCGTTTGATAAGTGCTGGCTCAGTTAATGTATTTCGCTATGTCTTGAGCTAACCGGTGTCTTAGTTGCGTGTGTTTTTAATTGCTTGCCTTTAACCTGACGATACCGTCGCTTGTGTATTCGTTTTCCGGATTTCACATAAAGTATCAGCTGTTCGGCGACTTACACCTATAATCAAATGTGATTGAGCTGGGAAGAATTTTGGAGCAGAGGAACTGAAGTTAATACTGTCGTCGCCAGAGGACGCGTATTGTGATTGAGCGTCACTTTAAAGTTGCCAATTGGGATTGGATTCTCTCATGTGTTTGAAGTATGCCATCATCCTTAAATATTTGTAAGTAGTGGATTTTTTAGGCACGAACCGATGGAAGTTTAGTCTCAAGGAATGTGAAACCTTATCAGACCCACTGATAGTAGGACATTACCTGCTCTGTTTCTGCGCCTTTCTTGGAATTCTCGACCGTAATAGAGGAATATGAATGCTTAGAACTCTATTCAGACTCGTTAGCTTAAGTTTGAAACACCGTGTGTTTTCATCTGTAATCGGTACAGTTGGTAATTTGGCTATTCACAATGGTGGCAATGGGCTTAGGTGATTGTGCTGTTGTGTGGGTGTGGCAAAAAACGCCGAATAGTGCCGTGATCTCGGGCGATTTCGATGGCGTCAGCAATGGCGAAGGTGGAAGTTGGGTGCCGTTGCGTCTTTCAGCGGTGCGCCTCTTGAGCCCTGGGGGTGGTCCCCCTACCAAAGAACATTGGGATTCCGTCGTTCAATTTGTTCGGCTTGCCGCAGCCCATCGTCTCATGTTACTTCCTCCACAAATTGATTCCACTCCCTCCTCCATCGTATCCGATGACGGACTCCTACCTGTTAAACCATCTATTGTTCACAGTTCTGGTGATAGTGGGTTCTCCGATAGTGTTACCCATAACGTGGAACCAGAAAAAAACAGTCATCAGTTTACATCTAAAGAAGAAGTTGTTAGCCATGCAAACGAAATTTCACCGTCTGGGAGTTTATCGAGCGATGCTGGAGCGGAATGTCCGGCCAGGAAGTGGTCCCCTTGCCTCAGGGCTAGAGCTCCTTCGTTGGACGACGGCTCCGAGGTGCGTAAGAGGGCCGAGGGTGCCAGGCGGCACTCCATCGGCGGAGCCCTTTTGGAAACAAAGGCACGATCGGAGTCGTTGGGCCTGCACACGAGCATTGCATCAGCGGAAGCTTCTGGAAGCATGCTCGGAGGATGGTGGCCAAGGTCCACCGATTCTTCCGCGGGTTCCAGAATGGAGACATTCGGGGGCGGTGGCGTCTTCGGTGGATGGCGGAAGCCAGTGAGAGGGAGGAAGTCCGCCCCAAGGCTGGGCGGCGGCAGGCGGACAATTTCGCGAGGAGATTGCCTCCGCGAAGAAACAGGTGGCAGCGTGGAGTGGCAAGGGAACTCGTCGTCGAATGCCAAAACGCCGGTCTCTCCTCTACGCGACACGGCTTGCGCAGTTGTGGGTTGCGGCTGCAGGCTGTCCTTACGTCAATCCTCGCCGCCGAGCACTCCGGATGGTGCCGTAGAAGGCGAAGAGTGGCAGAAACGTTTAGAGGAGGCCCTTGGGCAGAGGGTTTCCAGCGACTCACAGCCCTTGACCTCAGGGCCTTACGCCCAACCGCCATCAACTCCTCCCTCGCGCTCTGCGCCCGCATCTGAGCCGAGTTCGTCCAGGAGGTGCAGTCGAGAGGAATGGTGGGAAAGACTCGAGGATGTCCTGAAACACCGTCCGGAGGGAGAAGGAGACGGAAAAGACGAATCTCGAGATTCTACTGGCAGTGGAAGGAAACTGAGCACTGGTTCTACCTCGTCTAATCCTTATTGCTTGCTTTCTTCTTTGGAGTGAGTCTCAGGATCTTTATTTTCCGACGTATATCATCTTTTCTTGTTATTGATATGACCGCCTTTGTTTTATGTACAGATAACGGCAATGGATAACTTTCGTACTCACTATTGCTCTGAACGATTCACAACTTTGTAAACCTTATCCTGAGTTCATCAAAATCAGACGGTACCTCTTATATCCATTGGAGTGAATGTTATTTATAACTTGAATTTATTTTCGGGCGTCTAAATTCTTGGTCATTTAGTAGTGTAAAGTGTAATAGCATGCATGGGATAGAAATATTGAGGCGTTCAATTAATGCGGATGATATCATGATTATTTCGGCGTTGCAGATCTTTTTTCCCATTAAGTAGATTTTACACTTTCCAAGTCCAACAGTGAAGTAGGAATAAGCTAACATTCCCTTTAACGATTTATGAACTTACATGTTATAGTAAACCTCTAGTAAATTCTCGAGCTTTGAAGTCCTAAGTCTTTTCTCGGTTTTTTAGTGTATATTTCAAATGTAATCAATATTAATGTATACATTATGTCTTAATCTTAAAATCAGTCTTCATTGACGTTTGATGCCCATAATCGTGTCCTAGGATCTAAAGATCCTGAGGCTTTGACAGCTATAATCAGTGCATTCAGAGTGACTTGCGACTATCCATTCTGCTGATATATCCTGTGTTTGAATCACGAAATAGTAATACAGTCGTACTTCTTAGTACATATCTAAGACCTTATTTATATATAATTACCCAAATTTTACCTCTGTGGATTAAACCGCCCGAGTGGTGAAGATTTCAAATGCATCGAATGTCCTTCGAATATTCTCCCATCGTGTAATAACACGGCATTTATCCCCATCTGTCGCTTTAAATTAATATTTTTGCTCTACCTTTTCAGGTATACTTCGTCTCAATTTTTTTTGCTGTTTAAGTTGTCTCGTATTTTAAAGATGTGAAATCAAAATTTTATGCTCTTACATTTTCATATTTAAATCATAAGCGTATTTAGTGTTTGTTCTTGAAAAACCACTTCAGTCGTACACCTCGAAAGTCACGTCATCAGACTATTTCATGATAATCACCTAATTACCTGCATATCGTGTACTTCAGAAACGCTTAAACATCCATAGCGGACGGTATGTCTGAGAAGTTAAGTATGAGCTGTAACACGAAATAGGTATTGTTTAGGCTAGTAAAGTTGCAATATTCAGACGCTCCTAGGTGAAAATCTCCAATAGCACGTAAGGTTTAAGAAATTACTGAACCTGTAGTTGTCTCTATACTGTAAAACACATACACTGCATATGATCATGTGGGAATACTGACTTCTCTTTCCATATTTTACTCGGAATAGGAGCAGGTCATTCATATTGTCTTTAGGAGCTTGCCTTTTATTATGAGCTCATTCTAGTTTTTTGATAGGCATAAATCGCCATAGTTGTTGGTGAGATTGTTCATCTGTCAGTAGGTGTCAGTATGTCTGATCTTCTGCTCTTGAGGTTCTTCACTTTAAAGTATATCACTCGCGACTCCTAAGGACTTGGAAACAACTTCCAAATCCCTTATTTTCGTCCCCGTTGTGTTGAGAGATAAAGATAAAATCTTAAATTACAATTCAAACATTTAACTTTTACCTTTGTGAAACTAGACCGCTTGAATTGTAATTGAGTGTTTTTCCCTGCAGGTTTGATGCATAAGGCAAATAGAAACCATCTCCTTACCAACATGTAGGTTTTAATGAAGGTTTCATATGATATTCAAATATATATCTTAAAGTCAACTGAATCCTCAGCGAAGGTTTATTATTAAAGCGAAACGTAGATGAAGTGGTGTTTTCCATTTGAACATCAGACCAAAAGTCCAGAAAAAATATTCAATTCAATCATTAAATAGAAAATCTAATTATTAAAGCGTTTATGAAATAAAAGTTCAGTATGCATTAAGTTTTACAGCAAAAAATGAAGTCATGTTAAAGGTTTCCTGTAATAGAATTTGAGAATTGACCGCTCCCTCTAATGCGGAAGAAGGAAACATTCAACGATTTTTACCTTACGTCTAGATTAGCTGTAATTTTGGTGTGTCGGTGATGTTAACTTTGTTTGTAGAACCAGCCTTCGGAATAATACATAGGAGAACGACTGGATGTAATCTTAGTTCTTTATGAGGCACCTCTCCCATCTATTAAATACGAAGATTCGTACGAATTATATACAGCACAATGCTTCAGAATCTAAATTCAGTGTCTGTTTTAGTGTTACCAGTGGCCTCGGTTTACACGAGGTGCCTTGATTATCTTCTTCTGCCAAAGCATGTGTTAATCAAGGTAATCAAAGATGGAAGGAAGGTATAATTTAATTTTTATTTTAATTGAATTATTGCATCCACATAATTGTCTTTTATCTCATGATATTGCCTTGAAAGAGTTATTTTTTATCTGTGGGTTTTTAACTTTGGCCATGAATAAAATCGGTGCTCTCGGTAGAGGAATGGTAGCGAAATATCTGCTTTAGCTAGAAAATCGTCACTTCTACTTAATGTTTGCTGTTGCGTATGTTTCCCCGGTATTCTAGAGTTCTATAGAATGCTATTTTCTTAACATCCGGTTTCAGTTATTCCATTGTGAATCAATGTTCAAAGGTTTGAACGGGACAATGAGGAATCAAAGCAATGAACGGATGGTAGGAGGGCGAAGATGACGAACTAAAAAATAACTGCAGAAAGGACGAGTAACGGTCCGTCTAACCTGGATTTCTTATGAATGTACACAGTGTAATGTACTGCTTGGAAAGATAAATATGAGTAGAATGAAAGGACGTTTTCAGAGTTTTCAGGAATTTAGAAGATATATCGGCTTAGTGTTTTCCCAAAGGTGTGAACGTTAAAATTAACTGTTTCCTTTTACCCGTGCTTTCGCTTGGCGTAAGCGTGACTGGGTAGTAGTGCGTGATTCTGGCCGTTTACTTTGACATTTTCCGTTCAGTACATGCAATAGTGAGTGTAAAGCTGATTACTGAACCATCGAATTTTTTACATTCCAAACGGTTTCTAATGCTCTAATATTTTTCCTATTTTGTGGTATGGTATTTTTTTCCTTGGGCACTTCGGATGCCCTTGGAATTCACGTTCATGTTTTGGATGTACTAGCTTCTGGCGTGCGAAATTGGGGTGCAAGGTTGTTTTTCAAATATTACTCAGCCTCTTAATTTCGTGCGTAGTGGTATGTCCAAGCGGAGCAGGATCAGCAACCATTCCTTGTTGTCTTTTTCTTTGACTAATTGGTTTTGTATGCCTGAGTTAACATGTTTCATTGTTTTTACTTTTATTTTGTTCCTTGCAACTGCTGCTAATATATATTTCCAAGCATTCATTGGCACACGATAATCACTATTGGCCGCTTTATGTGCAGATTTTTATTTTAAGCTCTTGCTTGCAAAGGAATAGGTTAAAATAAATGTGTCGTGTTAAGTTATTTTCCAACCAGAGATGTCATTCTTTACCACTGACTGGTCAGTGTGCAAAACACCGTCCTTCATTTTATTTTGAAGTATCCTCTGTTATATTATTAAATATAGTCTGCATAATTGGAAAGTATTGGCAAATGGTTGATGAATACCACCAAAGCAGTTCGATTCGAAAGAATTTCCGATTTCCATGATCGTGCACATGGCAGGTGGTTATTGGTTAAATCGGAAACACTTTGCGCTGTTAATCTAATGAGTCTGTTTTGTAATAAATAGATATTTTTCAAAAGATTTTGTGCCCATCATGGCCGAATTACTCTTACGAATCGCGAGTTTTACTCGTTAAAACTATCCGTTAAACGAATTTTAAATAAATTAATGTATTTAATTAATATTTAATTTAACTCCTCGGGTCAGATTAATGCTTGCGCTCCAAATTATTTTAAAAGGCAATCATGGACGCTTAGTCAAATTGATTTTTGGATTTGGAACTGATACCGTCGAATGTGCTCATCTACTCATGAAGCAACTGTAGAGATGGTTTACGCTGGTTTTTGTGGATCATGGAAAATAAATGGTATTACGAACTGCGCCCTGTTCTTCTCACAGCGGCATAATTTTTTATGTGGTTGTTCAGAGGCTTTGTAAAACCATATTTGTGATTCTAGGAAAACTCATTCGTTTGTGAGGGTTTTTAATGAATAAATTCCTGTCAGGTGGTGTCCAATCAGGTGGTGGCCATGATTACTTTGGGTGTACAGTTAATTCAACCGCCATCAGCATTACATAGTCACATTTCTTAATTGTCCTTCGCGTAGGCAGCTCTGAAGGATGAATGCCTAATGCATTCTGAGGCAGAGGTTGAGGTAAACGGGACAGCTGCATTCTAAATTTGTTAGTTGTGACGCAAGTCATTGAATCATGGTTGCTCTTTTTTTCTTATTGAGTTTCTGATCTATTTTTATGTGCACTAATAGATATTTCCCAAGCCTGTTTTGAAGAAAGTGTTATTTATTTCTGCAACATCGATTGTTAGGTAAATCTATGAAGGCATATTAGTCGACGTGTGTTTCGTTTTCTAATTGAAAGGCCTCTCTCATCAGCGGGTGTTGCCTGTGTTTCTTGTTCCGTGATGAACCTTAACGGGTCGTCTTATACAGTACTACAACTTACGTGGGAAGCTTGAAACCCATGGAACGAACACAGGGTTCAGAAACGTTTCGTTTAGTCGGGGATATTTGACCGAACTATGAGGAACAGAGAGATCTTTGCCTTTGTATAATTTTTCAGTCTTGGCAATTTTCAATGACAATTTGTGTCATTGATCTATTTTAGTTACGGCTGCTTTTTTTAGATATTTTACTCGGGAATAATAGGACATGAATGAAGTGAACTGTACTGATTGTGAGGTTACACTTTACTGAGGTCATGTAAAAGCATCAATGATTCATGAACATAAATTATAGGTTCAATTCATTTTCAGTTTTGTTAGTTATTATTTCGTAAAACTCAACTTGAATTATGTTAGGTGACTAATCTCATTCAAGTTCAGTTCTCTGGTTTATTTGTTAAATGAAATCTATGCACCTCCCTACCACTTCGTTGGTGACTTGAATTTGGTGAAGATACAGGCAGATAGCCTGCAACAATAATAATGGAATTTGTTTCGTAATTTTGAAAATTTAATTATAAATTATCAGATATCACCTTCTTTCCTCTCATCGGTGACAAGGTATGTGAGTTTTATTGTTCCCTGTTTTAACGATCGAGCTACACTGTCGTAATCACTCAATGGTTAAATTAACGTGGTACTTCTCTAAAATTTGTGAAATAGTTTCTCAAAATTTTGTGGTGAGGGTCACAAATAGGCAGCTTTCACTGTTGGTGTATCTCCAAATAATCGTAGGGTTCTAGGCATCTGAGAACCATTAATTAAGGTGGAAATTTTATGAGGACAACTTAAATAGACTTTCAAATACTGATTCCGGAAGCTATCTTGAGCAAGGCTGAACAGTGGCTTCTTTTTCGTGTAGCTTCTAGAATCGTTTTAGGAATGCTGATTGGCTTACTTACCCCACCACGATGTTTTCTTTTGGAATAATTTTCTCGTCGTTCATTTCCGAAGTACTTCACTATTAATTCTGTTACCCATGAAGGCTGGTGCTAAAGGCTTTTTATTCAGCCTCACTTTCATGACTTTTGGAAATGTTCATACAAGTGTATTATATTTAGTAGAAATGGTCGCACGTTGCGGCTTTTTGAAGCATTTCCTTATATTGTTTGTTTTCAAGGCCGTAGAGTTCTGATCCTCATGTTCTATATTACATCGGTATTATTATTTGAAGTGACTCAACAGTTTCATTAATCAGTATTTAATCGCTCACTCAGTGTACGTATTTTTAGTTTCCTAAAGTGTTAGCTATGCTGCTAGCAGAGTACCCTGATAGCAAGTAGCGCTTGGCTAAAATAAGGATTATTAATACCGTATCAAACGAAGGAAACTTTCCGACCATAGGCAATTTTAATAGGTTATTGTATTAAAAAGCTTCTTAATCTTCTAAGATAGCTTAACTTTAATTGACTTGTTACTTTACCAAAGAATTTATTGAATAGGGTGGTTTCCTATTTTTTTAATTGCCGAAATCGATAGATTATCTCCTGGAGTACGTATTTCACGAATTTAGATTAAAAAATGACAATATCTAATTTTCGCGATTAAATGAAAAGTGAATATTTTCAAGCGCGCGAAAACGCGACGGCTAGGTATGAATGCTGGGAATAGCTGGGAAAAAGAAAGAAAAAGTGAAAAATGCGTTGACGTCATTCTGGTTCCGGCTGCCGCTGTGTGAGGCCACCTTGGTGCGAGGCTATAAGCGCGGCTACGATGCAGGCTGCTAGCCGAGTACCCTGCTAGCAAGTAGCGCTTGACTTAAAAAAGGTTTATTATTACCGTATCAAAAAAAGGAAACTTTCCGACCGTAGGCAATTTTAATAGGTAATTATTAAGAAATGTTTCCCTTAGCTCTGTGCCACATGCATACATTGGTAGCTCAGACTATGTAAAACTCCTGACTGCTGGTATAGCATCTAGGTCCATGTCACATCACGTGGAGTGGCATCGCATGGGCGCCAATCTGTCCTTTTTCAAATGAGCTTAACATTGACCATTAACATTCGTCTTAACTTGCATTTCTAAAACCAAATAATTTGTTTACTATGAATACACCAATGTTGGGTAACGAATCGCAATCAATGCCTTTCGTTTTCTTTGATGAAGGAAACTACCCTAATATAATATTGGCATCGCCGCTCCGCGGGAGCTTTCATTTCGGTGCTAGCTACATAAACTTGAAAGCTAATTTTATACACCATTCAATAATAAATTTGGAATAAATTCATAGTTAGTATTAACGCTCGATACTTCCTAAAAAAACATTTTTTCATTTTAATGCAAGCCTCAGCAGAAACTATTCTTTAATCTAGTATCTATTTTCCCGGTACCCTAATCACGACTACGCTTAATACGTACTAACTACGTTACCAGTGCAGGAATTTTTTCTCGCCATGTTTATATTGAGTTTGCCTCAGTTAATTCATGTGAAGTTTTATTCTCATTCCATTATTGAATTCTTCAGTGTGACCGCTCACGGCTTCGATTGGATCCGAATGGTTACCAACTAACATGGCTATCTCCAACAATGTTTTTAACTTTCTCTTACTGAAATTAAAATTATTGATATAACTGCATTCTTTAATCAATTATGTGACAGAAGATAAATCTTAAAATTATTTCATAGAGCTTACCCCTCGATCAAATTGCCTTCCAGTTGAAAGTAGTAGGGAGTACATTGCTGGGCCTTCTGTAGAGCTTCGATTATCCGTACTTATGAAGGAGAAATCTCTAACGGATTTGTAATCGTAAGAAAAAATCCGTAAATACATTTTTCTTAGAAATTTTTACGTTGATTTATATGTTAATCTCTCTCTACATATTTGCCCACTCGATTGAAAAACTGCTTGTTTTTATTGAGGAATGATCGGAAAAAGGGATAGCAGATGGTAGGAATGGACGCTGAGGGATTGTTTGTTGCGACTGGCAAGGGGAATGATTGGCGGAATCGAATCAGAAGTTGCATTTGTTAATTTTTTCACCGCCACCACCATGCAATGCGATCATGGCTCTGTCGTGGTTTGAGAGGATGCGTTCAATTATTGCGCGGTGACAGAAATAATATTCCGGACACCACGGCATCTGTAGTTTTCCCGAAACCCTTCACGTACCCGAAAAGCAGCTACTGCATTCGGGGTTCAGTGATACCGCGGTTTCGGCGGTTAACTGGTCGCTACCTTACGCATCACCGTGGTCGAATTTCGGGATTATGAGGGCAAAATGATATTGATAATGTTGGAATATTAAATAATTAATTGTAAGGAAACATTGAAAAATATTTTTTCAATGTTTTCCATGCTTATGGCAAATTAGCAGAATGTTTGAATTATCAATTTTTAAAATGCACTGCGACATAAAATAGAAATTATCCGTGTAAATAGTTACTGAATGTGCACAACCTACATATAGATAAAAATAACACAAATAAAAAAATCGTTTGTCTACTTTAAATCAATGTGAAAATTAATAGGTATGTACAATTAGAATTTAAACTTTTCCACACCCAGTTATAGTCAGTAATCAGGGAACTGTTTATGTTCCTCTCCCGGAAAGTGCCATTATTACTCAAATTTTTAAAGTTCGTGTTAGTTATCGAAAGGAAACTTTAACGTAGAAATGGTATTTATGGTAAATATGTTAGGTACCCTCCTAGCTCCTTTTCTGTGGGAGGTCGTATAAATATTTCAACTGAAGGATATACGTCTTTTCTAATTGACACCAAGGTAATGGATGTGAATAGGTTAAGTTACCTACAGGATTCGCAAAATAAAATTGTATCTGAAAAAAAATGCAATTTTCGGAATTTTGGCTCTCAATCATGGCATGGTGTTACTGTGGGTCAGAGTAAATAAGCCCTAAACAAAGGAAATTTCTTTTGATTACAATTATATTGCAATGCACCATGAAATAATATAATTTTTCGAAAATTTATTTATCATTATTTTGAAAGATTGCTTACGAATACTAACTAACTATCAGCCATGGTACTGTAGTTGTCGTTGGCTCTCGCGACCTATGTCACTGGAGTGCTATTCGTGTAATAGATAAAATTGTGAACACATTAACAAATGTGTAAGGGGCGACTGGAGCATTATCACTCAAGTTGCGGATGAAAGCTCAGACGATATAGCTTCTAAAAACGTTTTCAATTTCACAAAGAGGAAACCTCTACTATTATGTGATACCAAAACCTCAACTTGAAAACGTTATGATTTTTCTTCGCTCACATCCTATGGTCGAATTCAAAGTAGCTTTCATTAAAAGCTCTGGATCTAAAGTAATGTAGAGCATTGAGACTTCTTCGTCATTTCTATGGCTCCATAGTGTAGATTCGTTGTTGATCGATTCGAGGGAAACGTAAATAAATTCTTTTTCGTTTTGACTGTGAACAACACTCCTTGGTTATCACGTCGTTGATGAACACGTGTGGATTTAAAAAAATCGTAAATACACTCGGATAACGTAGAATTTCATCCCGGCGTATAATTTGAAGGAATAATTCTCGAATAAAACAAAATACCGAAAAGAATTTGGCTCCAGATTATACCCCCTAAGACGTTGGCAGACGCAGCCGTTGAAACGTTGGGATTAATTACCCTAAACCGCATCCGGTTGGAAACCCGAAAATTATTCCTTCACACACTAACGACGTCACCAATGGATAACGGCCTAACTTGTGTTAGTTCTATCATGCTAAGAACGATGAGCTACTATCATTGCGACATAGTCTGTCATTGAAGATTCCGCAGGGTGGTACGCACTTCTCCTAGCAATGACATTATCTTAGTGTTGGTTTTGCCTACTGCTCTTAGCCAAATAACTGAGGAATGTGCTGCATCAAACTTATTTGTGAAACCTAGGGCAACTCTTTTTCTCCAGCAAATCTTTTGGAATAAAAATTAATGGTTATTTGCTAGTACACAACAGTGATCGATATCACGCGGATGGATCCAGGTCGCCATGCAGTGGTGGATACGGGATAAGGAGAAGGGGGGAGGGGTCCGAACAAAGTTACCATTTTTATCACCTTAGCCCCTCTCTGGATCCGCCGCTGATCTCGCGTATAACGTTACAAGATTTTGCAAAAGTTAGTGCCAAATTTACTTTTTGTATTAATCTGACCATTTTACTTAAGTATTACTTGGAAGTCACTTTATCTTGAAAAGATGGCGATGACGGAAAAGACGATATCGCAATAATCACGCAGTATGGCTGGTGGTTCAACCAATGTCGTTCATTTTTTATATCGCTGTACGTCCATGTTTTAATAAAATATATTTAAAACTATGTTTAACGTTGATTAAATTTCATTGTTATTATATAATTGTCCCGACCGAGACCGAACTACGAAATCGACTAAGTGTGCCACGCGTAATGCTAGGAAACCGGAAATAGTTGCCCGCGATCGTTCTTTGCAGCATGCAACCATGGATGCGTCTTGGAAATCAGGATTCTTCACCCTCGTTCCTTAGCGATCGGGAGGTTGAACATCTAAGGGTTCAAAACCCTCAAAAACGTTTCGGTGCTTACTTCCTTGTAAAATTGAATCCTTGAACATGAATGCCCTCTCCAAATTAACTCCCCCGGAAACTGTTTCCCCGGCCAAGGTCATGAGTGCCGTGTTGGTATATAGTTTACTGACCTTACTATGAAAATAAGTGTTGGGTCGCAACGCTTTTTAATCAAATCTCAGATTCGATTCCATTGGACGAAAACGCTTTGAGTGCTCCTATATTAGAATAGGCGTGTCTGCGTCTGGTGATGGATCCGATAGAAGTTCTGGTAGTAGTTTTTATTTTGGCCATGTTTCCATTCACCTGTTTGTGGGAGTCTCATACCCTCAGTCATTCAGCTATTCTATTTCGATCTTTTTTAAGAACGATCCTCTTAACCTGTCCGTTTACGTTTTGTTCTCGTTCTAATGTTAGTGGCTGCCAAGAAGTGCTTGAGGTCGTGTGGGGGGTTCCATGAAGGACCTCTGGCAAAAACGCCCTTAGAAATCAAAACACAATTATCATAAGGAAATATCGTATCGGTTACGATGACACTTTGTAAAATTGTGTGAAGTAATTAACTAAACCCACGATCACCAGTAAAATTCTCTAACGAGTTCTGACGTTTAAGTCAGCCAGCGTTCAACGGTAACCGCGTGCTAATTCATCATATTTCATAGCATATTCTTCTTTAATGATTGATGGAACGAAGTAGCTCTCAGTTCCTTTTTACGAATACATTAGACGGCAGTCTGTTTGCCAAAATTTTGCAACGTGTTTGAATGTTTGCCCTTCGTCTTGCTACCTCAAGTTAGTATGCAGGAAGTGTTTTGCTACTACATTTGCGGAAATCTTTATCCGTAGATCATGTTGCATCTTATCTCCCACCCGTCTCCCGGATTCGGGGCGGCGCCTGACCGAGAATTTTTCACGCCACCTCAGTGGTGCCTTTTCCCATCCTCCTTGCAGAGGTGTAATAGTCAAGGTAAACTGGTCCCACAGGTCTCCTACCAGCGTTGCCATGCGGGCAGTTAGCCGCTGGGCTTATAAAGAAAAATGCTGGTGGGAAAATGAGAGAAAAAAAAGTTCACGAGGGTGGAATGAAAATCTTCCCGAGAGCGCGGCTTCGCGCGAAGAACTTTCCCCGGCATTAATTTCTTCTGCCGGCTTCATCTTCGGTTGCCGCGCGGCGGACGCCACCGCACACTCTCGCCCCCGCTCCCCTCTGTCGAGTCGAGAGGAAGGCGGTGGTGTGTCCGGGGAGGAGGTGTTCTGGGCTGGTTAGCTCGGCGTCGAGAGGCGCCTCGTGGCTGACGAAGAGGGAAGTGGATTCCAATTTTGGGGCTCGACTTTTCGTCCCACATTGGTGATCCGGTTGCCGCCTGAGTCGGTCGCGCGGATCGTAGCCGACTTCTCCACCGGCGCGGTTGACCCAGCGCCCGGGGGAAAAGGACTGTCTCGATAGGGAAAGACAACTAGTCGCGTGTCGGTGCGGCTGGATATAAATAGAATTGCGGGTGAGGCCCCCTCGTCTGCGTTAAAGCCTGACACCAAGTTCTCCTTCCGCGCGCCCGGCAATCTTATCAAGGCGCGTTGTTCAATTCCACCCTCATTTTCGATTTTCCGAATCACGTGATTTTGAAGTAATGTCGTGCGAATGGTAAAAAGTTGGAAAGGAGAAGAGCGCGTTTCGAAAGTAGCTATAAAAATCATTTTATTTTTACTGTGAAGTGATGCAATTGAATATTTGAAGGATTTGAACTTTATTTTCGTGACATTTTGAAGTGGATTGCAAGTTGGGCGAGGATTTGAAATAATTATAAGAAAGAAATTTAGCTGATGGGAAATATCATCGTTGAGATGCATAAAATCATTCCAGGATTAATGACACTCGATAATGGAAAAAATCATATGATGAATGTTTATTTTTGTATTTCTGAGAAGTGGTTTACTAGGTATTGGTATCAAATGAATTGTGCATACACTGTGTCTACGATGGAGTCATAAACTAAAACCATATATTTCGTATTAAATAGCAGACAGAGATTTGTGCATAGCAGCCTGTAATTAGATTATGTTAAGCTTGTATCAGAGAAGCTTTGAAACAGGGAAGTGGGACATTGGGGCTGCCCACAAGGGGGGTGTATGGGTCTCAAGTTGTGTCATTGAAATAATGAGGGGTAGTTAAATTTTGTGAGGATTGGAAAATAAAGAAATATTCTCTGAATATGTTATCTGTTGATACTAATTTATGTACAGATTATTTTCATGAATTTTAAATGTGAAGTGTAGTATACTTAACCAGGTCTCTTGGTGGGCACAACCTTAATAAATTAGGTGACAAATTTTAACTCCGAGTATGTAGCTGTGTTGGGTGTGGAGTATTCGAAAGTGAGGGTAAGGATTACTCAGGAAGTTAATTGGATTGAATGTGCCATCATCATTGATGGAGTGGCCACTCATGTGGGACTTCATTCAGTTTTGTTTTGCATTTTATATTAAAAAGGTTTGGACTTCAGTCTTACATAGTGCTACGAGAGAAAGAAATACATAATCATAGCATCACTCACTCACTCAATCCTTTTCCCCAAAGGTTGGTTTGGATAGTTTAGAGTAGTGCCCATATGAGACTCGGATAGAGGTGTGTTTAGTTCACACATTGATAGTAAGACAGCCTGTTCATGGTGTCCTCGAATGTATCACAAGGGTTTTTGTTTGGGGTATCCCAAGCCTTATGACCTTGATTTGAGTTCAACATCTTTTGATTAATAGCCAAGTACTCCACCCACTATACCACCATTCTCCCTGAAGTATGAATCGTAAAATGAAAGCTTTTTTGAGAGCTTTTGTTTGAATGATCTCATAAATCTGATGTAGGCAATATTGATGACATTGTGGAAAAGCATTGATGGGAACTGTACACATTAATTAGACAAAGCATTTCTGAGTAGAAACTAAAAAAAAGTTAAGTCTGTGATAAGGAGACTGCTAATGAGGAAAAAGGGGAAAAATTTATGTGGAATGAATCAAGAATGCATGCGGATCTAACATGCCTAAACAACTCCATTCTTTGCTACTAATATGCAAAGTAAAATATTAAAATAAAAAATTGAATTTACAAGAAGAAAATATTTTGTTCCCTTAAATATATAATAGTTAAATGAGGGGAAAAATATCTTTTTTGTCCTCGTCTTGTGCTCCCTTGCCTCAATTAATGAAATGTGCCCGTTTCTTTCGAAGATTTCTCTCAGCTACACTTGCTGTGGTGCCAAGAGATGATAACACGTTGTTCTATTTTCTCTAATTTTTGTCAGTCTTATTTTTGATTGATTTAATGTAAGTGCAACACCAATATCTTCCGAGAGAAGTTTTGCATTACCAGAATTGCCTAGGAGAAATTTTCCAATATCATTCATCTGCTCTCAATCTCAGTTTCTTAATGACATTTTAACGTTAACACTCCAATACCTCACATAAGACTTCAAACTTTTCCTTTATTTAGAGTGTGATATTTTTTGGCCTCAACATTGTTAAGGTGTAGGGTATCGGGTAGTACATTTCTTATCCATCTTATTATTAGAGGCTTTGACTCACAAACACAAATTTCAAATGCAGCCTTGTTTCTCTACTTCTTAATATTCCTCAAACAGTATTATTTTCTGGTTTTGGACAAATTATAATGTCATAAAGGCATTTCTCTTTCTTTCCATTGTGAGAGGTTCTTTTTGAAGGTCAAATGAGACCAATTGGTTTAAATCGATTTATCATATTAAAAAGTCGCTTCATTCGCAAATTCACTTCCTCACAAATTAGGAGGAGGCATCAAATTCAAAATATGTTTCTTACATTCTGGCAGTAACTCGGAAAAAAGATGGGGATTTGCATCCACTGTAAAAAAATGGCTTATGAGGTGTGAGAAAGTAGAGTTTCTACTAAGAAAGGTGGCTTAAAAAGTTTACAATAAAAGGTATATTGTATATTCTATATATTTAATTATGCGTTTATATAAGAAAAATAGTTATCCTTGTGCAAATATTTGAAATACCATATTGTAATAATGAATGCAATCAGCAAGAGAACAAAAAACTGAATGCAAAGAAATTTTACTTCTCATGTGTGCTAGCACCAGACCTATGTAAAAAGTTTAAGATGGTAGCCCCATAACTATACAATAAGGGGTACCTATATATTCCATAATTATTTAAGTATGTCCTAATGTAATATATTAAATGTAAATGGAATAAAGTTATATATTATTATTATTATTATTATTATTATTAATTAGCTAAAGTTAATGGGCTGTATATACAAGCATAGTCTAAAGATTTTTTTTACATTAGTTTACATTTGTGAGCTTAAGTAATACAACTTCTCAGTACAAGATCTCATTGATCTGATTTAAAATTTGTTTCGTATTACGGTGCTGGTTCTCTTGGGTTTAGGAATGTTGTTACTTATATTAATTATGATTCGATTCATGATGGCTGACAGTGATTTTTGAAATATTTAATTTTACCTTTTAATTCTTTTAGGTGGTACTTTGGAAAGATCAAGAGGATTGAAGCTGAAAAGAAACTACTGCTTCCTGAGAATGACCATGGAGCCTTTCTTATACGAGACTCGGAAAGCCGTCGAAATGATTATTCTCTATCAGGTGAGGCAATGAATGGTTTTTGAAAAGTTGATTTCCTTGAAATTTAATGATTAAATGGTCTCTTAGATAGATATTTGCTAAATGAATAAGTTATTGCAGATGAATAAGTTTTTAGTGTTTATCAGTCTATAGTTAAAATATTCAGTTTCTGCTATTGGTACTTGCTGCCTGTTCTCACCTTTGAAGGTGTTACTTTTATGTAAAAACATATCAAGCATGAAGACAAGAGACTTGGTTGGTTATAAAGGATAGTCTAAACCAGTAAATATGTAGAGCATTATTCCCATTTCATTTGTGAAATACAAACACCTATTATGGCTCTAATGGGATTTGTTGCTAACTTGGAAACTAAATTTGGATTGCAACTGCTCAGAGAAATGTTTATTTTTAAAGGTTCAGGGTGTGACAAAGGCACAAACAAGCTCATTGGCTCACATTTCCCTTGAAAAAGGTGATGAGTTGAAGGGCAAATGATGAAGGAAAATAGATGTTCATATTGATTTTTTTTGTGGTGTGGTGTGTCCAGTGAAACCTGCCATAATCAAATTTGAGTTAAGCAAATAACATTTATTATTATATTTTTGCAAGGGGACTGCATAGAGGAGGTCCAATTCCACCCCATAGAAGGCTGATTTCTGTTGTCACTTTGGTTGCATTTTAATCTGTTTTCAAAAATGTTCGCGGCGCAGTGATGAGTGCAATGCAATCCACTTTTATCCAATGTTTTGCGGAAAAATGTTCGTCATTTTCGAGGATTAGCATTAAAAGTTATAGATTTGATAGATCACATCAACTTGTGTATAAATTTTGGTTGATACCCCTAGTTATACCTAATTTCTCCGGGAAACCTGGATATATTTGTCCGTCAGTGACACAAGTGGTGACTTTTTTAAACCCATTTAAATGAGCGGTGGGTGACACCACTTTTAGAGGACAACTATTCATGTATTTTCGATTGTTTTTCATCATCACAGTTATTATTACGGAAGCACACTACTGACAATGGGTAGTATATTGTTAGCCTCCTTGTATTGAAGCACTAGCGCCATTAGATAAGCTCCGTGTCTAGGCGATGGCGAGCGTTCGCCTCACAACATTCGTGAGGGCTAGCAGTAAAAGGCCCAAACATGCATAATTACCGCAAAATCATCACGTGATTCTATGAGCAACAACGTTACAAAGTGCTGGATAGTTCAAGTATAGGGAACGATTAAGTTTCATTTAACTGCCACAATGATGTTTTACCTCGATGAAATGCATCTGGAATAAGCTTACGACTGTTCTGTGATCAAGGTTTAGCGCATGCTCATCCTGGGAGTTATACATCCAGTACGATATCGGCTTCTCGGTTTACTCATTATAAGTGCAAACACAAGAACTCGTTATAGGCATGGGCTAACAAACACGAAAAAAACTCACTAAAGGATATACTCACTATAGGACGGACTTGTTATGAAAGACTTCTGCTGTAATAACTCACTACATTATTAGGCTTAATGATAATTGTTGCAAACACCATAAATTCTCACTATTTACATTTTATATTCTTTATTGACAGAATAACATAAATTAGGATTAAAAACTGCTACCACATTTACTAGGGATGTGCAAGTAGTACTTTTTGATCTCGAGTCGAGTATGGCAACTGTGAACCAGGCAGTACAGCTATGCGTGCTCCAACATTAATAACAACAACAACAATTTTTTATAGTTTAATAAACCAAATTAATTAAATATTGAGACTTAGCAACCATAAGCAAATGAAATTACATTCACCAACCTTGAGGATGAGCCCCAAGTTGGAGCTTGAAATGTTGGCTAAAATGGAGAATTTAACCCAGTGAGAATCCCAAGAAAAGTTTACCCATTTTTCCTCTACTCTCGTGAATTTTCTATTCTGAATGCTTAGCTTGATGTAAAAAGGAAAAGATAGTGAGGAACATTAATGCAAATTGTGTCCAAATTATTAGATGGATGAAAATTAATGTCTTAAGCAGTTCAATAACCACTATTGAAATGAATGAACCTGTTGTAATAGGTCGTCAATTTAATTAATATATACATCCAAACTGCTCAGAAGAGCCCTCAGTAAAGGCTTATGCACAATTATACTAAAGATTATTTACAAAAACGAATCATGCTATATTTGATCATTTCAAATTCTCATGCAGAAAAACCAATTGTTCTACATGCTCAGGCAACAGGTTTTAATGTCTCCACTATCTTTAGGCATATCTTAAGTTTCCTAGCTCTGACTCGGTGCTTCAACCCAAGGATTGTTTATAGCTCATGCTTATTTGAGCCACAAACATGTAGATTCACCCATTCAGAGAAGGCGACCAATTCCTTTCCCTGGGTACATCACAACATGAGCAGTTTATTTTGGAATCGATTCAAGGGTACAAACTGAGGACACTTCACTCATTGTCCAAACACTCTTTCTACTAGGACTCCATGTTGCAGCTTAAGTTATTTTGAAAAAATAAAATTTGAGCAAAACAAAGACCATGCGATTTTTATATAATTATCTCATTGAATAATTTTTAATTTTCTGGAATTTTTTTAAATTCAATGCATGGATTGGGCTTCGAATTGATAATTTCACTAGAATTATTGTTGAACTAGTACCAGTAAAATAACTAAAATGTTGGTCTCTCAATAATGTTAATTTTTAATCATATTTTCTATGCCCAGAGACTTGTTCTAATAATCATAATTTCCTATTCCAGTTCGTGATGGTGATACTGTGAAACATTATCGTATAAGACAGTTGGATGAAGGAGGTTTCTTTATTGCCCGCCGCACCACATTCCGAACCTTGCAAGAATTAGTGGAGCACTATAGTAAAGATGCTGATGGTTTATGTGTTAATCTTCGAAAGCCATGTGTTCAGGTATGATGACTTGAATTTTTTTGCATCCCTTATTTTGCTAAGCCTCTTATCAATTGCAATTTTTACCCAAGGATATTTTATTTACATTAATATTTAGTTGATTTATTTTTTTCTTCAAGTTTGAGTGATTTTTGTGTGGTTACATATCAGATCAGTTTTGAAATACGTATTCACTGGTTGATTAGGTTATAATATGCTTATTTTTGATTGCCTGAACATATACTTTTTGCACTTCTATTGTTTTTATAGGCTCTCTTCCCAAATATTTTGCTTGCTGTTTTTACCTAGGAATTAATTCAATTATTTTAGGATTTCCTTTCCTCCTGATGGTACTTGATGGAGGATTTACATTATTATTTTATTTACAAGTTTTGGTTTTTAATATAACCTTTGCCCTGAAGAGTTGTTCTTGATTGACTTTTCTTTCCCCTTTGTAGTGAAGTTTAGAGTCCATCGGAATGAAGGTCCTTCGTTATAATCATACAGTTTTGTCTGAACAATTTAGGCATACATAAGCTGTCTTATTAAAATTTAATTAATTCACCAAATTTATCAAAGCAGTGATGAAATAATATTTCCCTCAATGGATGTTGGAATTCAAATAATCCTAATTTTAATTTTATGAAATTTTTTAAGAGCACTTCAGTATTTGCAAGTTCTTCTTTTGCACTCACTTTTTGAAATAATCTTTTTGTGATCTAATCATTATGATAATAGAACTTAACATCATGATATCCTTCAGTATGTGACTCCTTAAAATTAATGTCATATGGTCGTAGCCATCTTTCAACCCCATATCTTTTTCCTTTCATTGCTTCCCTTGTGGATGATGATAACTTGGGTAAATTTTACGGTAACGGTTTTATTTGCATACATTCGTGAGCTCATTGTTCCCCAGCTTTTTTGTCCTTCATCAAATTGTTCAATTATTACCTCCCTGCGTGCTTCTCCTTTAAATATGTGGTCAAGTTCTGTTATTTTGATGGTCTATTTAAGAATGCAGAGTTAAATTTTATTACAAAAACCAAAATGGCTAATGAAAATGGATAGCAATTCTAAGGATGCACTGAGAAGTGCATTTAAGTCACCTTCGGTCATTATACACTTGTTATGTCTCTTACGTTCTCCATCAAAGTATACTAGAAGGAGATTTATAATGAACAGTATTGCATTATGAATGGGAAATAGTAGTCTCTTCAAATTACATGGTATTTATCTCCTTATAATATATAGATGTGTTTGTAATATTTTCCTTGTCTTGTCTGTGGTATGGGTTTTGTGGTAAATTTAAATAATTTCAGTTTTGTTAAGCAGTTTGCACATTTGATTTATGGTTAATTTATGCAAGTACAGAATATGGGAATGCTGGCTTTCATTTGCATGAAAAATTTTTGTGGAAGTGCTGTATGTTATAGAATTGTGGATTGCATTTTGCCATGCGAATAATAAATAGAATAAGTGTGAAAAAAGTATTTTTTAATCAGTTAGAGAGCAAAGTTCATTTTTATCAATTATTTAGCAGTAATTTTTGGTGGAATAAATGAGCTTGACTATTTGCAATTACATTTAGAAGATTTAGCTATCTTTGATGTTTAACATATTTAATTTGTTGGAATTTTAAAAAGTTTTCTAAATAGTAATTATGAATTATGATAACCTCTTGTGATCTATTGGATGCTTGGTTATTCCATGTAACATTTTGATTTAGCAATTGTGTATCCACTTGACAAGACTTTTGATTGTATTTTTTTGTTGATTGTCACTAGTGATTCATTATTTACTCTGGAAATATCAAGTGAAGTATGTTACCTACAGACTTCATTATCCCAATTGAAAATCTTGTGTCTTCATCATTTAAATGAGGTATATATGTAACGGACCAGTGCTAATGTGTGAAATTAATCAGTCCTCTTATGAAGATGTTGATTGCTTATATCTTTTAAGTTCTCCTTTCAATTTGACATGCTGTGACCAATGGCTTTATTTTCACCTATTCTTTTCTGTCTTTACAGGTCGAGAAGCCTGTCACTGGTGGGCTCTCCCACAGTACACGCGATCAGTGGGAAATAGATAGATCTTCATTGAAGTTTGTGCGTAAATTAGGCCATGGTCAATTTGGAGAAGTATGGGAAGGGCTCTGGAACAATACCACTCCAGTGGCCATCAAGACTCTTAAACCAGGTAATGTCACATTTTAACTGTTCATCTACTGAAATATTATTTCCTCTTTTTCATTTTTTTAGAACAACATCATTTCCAATATTCAATATCTTTTAATATAATAATTAGAGATGGGTCGAATAGCAGATTTCTCGAATTCGAATATCGAATTCGAATATTAAATCATTGCTCGAATATTCGAATACCTCGAATTTCGAATACCTCGAATACTAAATGATGAATGCTGGTATGTTTGACTCGGTTGCCTATGAAGCAGGAAACAAGATTTTGGGGAGTAATTTTGATTTCCTTTAAATGATTCGAACAGGAATTTAGCTTATTAATGAATATTTTAATTTTATGGAAACAATTGGGCATATAATTAATTCAACTAACATCGCTTTACCCTCACTCCTGCTGCCAAGTGCTGACAATCTGAGGCATTTTGCAAAATACAAGCTCTTTTCCACCGGATTTTCTTCAATTATTTTGTTAGTTTTTTTTGTTAGTTATTATTATTAGTCCATCTTTGGGAGTTCTCACGAGATAAGAAGATGAATTGGAATTGCTATCAGGGAGAAACCAAATATTCTGAGAAAATATCCCTTTGTCTGGGACTGTAACAATAAAGATTTATAGCACCACTCATAAATTGTAACTTGATATATGTTTTCGGAAAAAAATACGGCATCAACTCCCGAGAAGCTCTGCTGCTCATATCGAGTTTCGCCAGAATGCTAAGTCTCTGTCGTATTTTGACATTTATTTCTTTGCGTAAAATGCTTAAATAAACTCAGAAATACTTCGTGTTTGGTCTTATTCTTTTTGAAATTACGTGCACATTACTAATGTTTCAATTCAATAAAGGTGTAACATCAATTGACGAAAGTCATTCTTAGACACCTTTTGTGCTAATAGATGACTCATGCAGCGGTTGACCTCCACAGAAATGGGGAACTTCCAAGCTGGTAGGAAAAAAGGTCAGTGGGGGAGAAAAGGGAGGGCCCGAAAGACGTTTCTATTGTTCTCGTGTAACTTGGTATTTTTTCGAAGCTAAGGTCTTCATAATATGATCCCTGCGCGAGCTGTGACCTTTTTTTATTTCGAAGAAGAGGAAAGCCTCAGAGGGGGGGCTAGTGCTGAATGGAGAGGGATACCGGATCTTGGGAAATGCGCTAATGTAAGTATCCCACGTTACTCACACAGCTGTTGACCTCCAGAAATGGGGAACTTCGAAGCAGGTAGCCAGAAAAAGGTCAGTGGGTGAGAAAAGGGGGGAGGGCGTGAAACACGTTTTTATTGTTCTCGTAACTTGATATTTTTTTCGAAGCAGGGGTCTTCGTAATGCGATCCCTGCGCGATCTGGGGCCTTTTGTTTGATTTCGGAGAAGAGGAAAGCGTCAGAGTGGGTGAGGCAAGTGCTGAATGGAGGGGGATAGCGGATCGTGGGAAATGCCCTTAGGTTGCTATCCCACGGCACTGAAGTTCTCCTGGTGGGGGGAATCGGGGATTTTCGGATTTTTTCACCCGACCATTTCGGTTCCCCTCGTCGAACTCTTTTCTCCGCTAAAATCCACGAATTTGATGTAATTCGTCAACTTGCGTAAAACGGCGCAGCGAGCACTAAACGACTAGAGTTCTCTTCATTTTTCCGAGTCAACTACCAACGACGTGCGTGCGACAGTGTATGACGCGAAATTCAAAGTATTCGAGGTATTCGAGGCGGTACTTTTCGCATAACTATTCGAAACCTCGAATATCGAATACTTTCTAATATTCGAGGTATTCGAGTATTCGCGGATACTATTCGCACATCTCTAATAATAATAGCCAAGAAAATTCTTAAAGTGACTTAATTTGGAATAAAATATAGCTATGGTGTAAGTTGAGTTTCGATGACTGTCATAACTCCAATTAAAACTACTAACTTTAATTTTAAAACATTATACCAATCATAGTTATGAATCATTTAGCCAGGATGAGACTTTCCTATCGTGATAATTATGTCATTATCAGTCTTGACATGTCCATTTGTGTAAACATAGTAAAAAGAACGTACCAATTCCAGTATTCTCAACATTCAATCTTGCTGCCGTATTTATTGAACTTGGTTGTAATTTTTTTAACTATCTCAAGTAGGTAAAACTTTTGCAATAAAAACTTGTATATTTTTGTAGGAACTATGGATCCAAAGGACTTCTTAGCCGAGGCACAAATAATGAAAAAGTTAAGGCATAATAAGCTCATTCAGTTGTATGCAGTGTGTACTATGGAGGAGCCCATTTATATCATCACTGAGCTCATGAAGAATGGAAGTCTTCTTGAATTCTTGCAAGGTGAGTAATATTTGTTTCCAAAGAATATGTTCAATTATATAATAATCAATGACAGTTTTATTCACCAGATTAGTGAAGCTTTTCTTTGACTCCTCTGTATCTCTTGGTTTTGTATGTGCATTTTATTTTCAACTTCATATTTATATATTTTTCTGCACTTTGGAATTATCTAGGTAAAGGAAGAACTTTGAAGCTGACTCAACTGATTGATATGGCTGCACAGATAGCAGCTGGAATGGCATATCTAGAATCACAGAATTACATACACAGAGATTTGGCAGCAAGAAATGTTTTGGTGGGAGATGCCAATGTTGTGAAAATTGCTGATTTTGGTCTCGCAAGGCTTATTAAGGTATGTTTTAACTGCACCAATTGTTGAAGTATTTAGTCATGTAATATTAGGCAACATTTTCATGGGAATTTTGTCTTGCACTTTGCTGATGCCTCAAATTTTTATTTGGCTCATATGTTCTTTCAGGACTTCTCATTATTGATGTTCATAGTTACTTGATCAAGTCTATTGTAATTAGTATTTCATTTAAATGTAATTCCTGTGCATAAAATTAGTTTTATTTTAATTTTAGTTTTATTTCAACTTAATATGGCTCATTCCGAGTAACATCTTTGCAATCATAACCATTTACTGTAAATCCTTTTATCTAAAATAGTAAAAAAACACCTTATTCATTGGCCTTCCCTCTGTTTTCAAACTCCACACCCGGTAGCCTTCACTTCCTTCAACATACCCCAGAAAAACATGTTCTTCCACTCTTGGATTCAACTTTCCTTCCTTAATTTGGATCCAAGCCTGGCAAGCAAAAACTCATCCTTGCAAAATCTTCCTTTGAAAGACTTCTTTTTCTTTGTGGGTATTTTGAAATAGATTGCGACTGATGAATACGTGTTCCTTATAAAAGCTTCAGTACTTAAAGCCTCAGCCCAAAAATGGTGCAGAACACCATATTTAGTTTACATACACTGGACAGTGTGGTGCTGGTAACCTTCTAGAAGCCCCACACTTACCCAAATGACTCTGAAGATCATTCTCTACATACTCACCTCCATTATCACTCTGAAGGAATTTTATTTCTTTTCCTGAAATGTTTGGGCCTCTCTCAAATAATTAATAAATGCCACAAGTGCATCACTCTATATTTTTAGCATGTTAACTGTAATGTAATTAGAAAACTCGTCAATAAATGTTTGGCATATTACAGCCCTCCTTTTTAAGTGGGTAATTTTGCTAAGAATATCAGAATTTAACACCTCCAAAAAATGACTAGCTCTTGTTAAACCAACTGTTGGAAAACTTCATTTACCATTCAATGTGTGTATATTAGATGGCTCATATGTGTATACATACACATTATTCATTCTTTTTCAATTCAATCATTTTCATTCAATTCTTTTGTCAATCCGAGGATAGAGATTCTCAAAATTGCCTCAATTTGAAAGTTTCTCAATCTCTTGTGCCATGTTGCATAAAGTGTTTAGCTCAGAAGCTAGAATTATTTTCTCTAACTTCATCCCTCTGAATGCAAGTTTCCTTTTCTTGTACAACATACATCCCCCTCCCAAATATAGCTTTAATTGAGTAACATTTCACCATGGTTCCTCATCACAGGTTAGGAACCGTTTTTTATGACTATATCAAGAGCCTTCTTCTCAATGTCTCCCCAACAAATGAAATTCAACGCTACCCAGGTACAAAGAAAACCTGTGATAAATTGATTTTTCAGCCACTATGTTCATTTTTCAGAAATAACTCAACCTCCCATTATCCTTCAACACTAAGAGATCTACCATCATTAACATTTGCAAAGCTACGATACTAAGGCTCAAAATTACGCAATTTACAACATGGGGTGATGTGGCTTGATGCATCAGAATTTGGATACCTTGTATTAGATTCAAACGTCATCCTACCCTTACTTATGCATAAATATATACACTCCTCTACTACATTCTTGCTCTTATGACTGCATCACGATTTTCTCTACGATCTTCACTCCTCTGCTACCAAAAACATTTAGCATACTGCAGTATTTTGCTCTGTGACCTGGTTTCCCATATGCATAGCACAAATATGATCTTTCAAGTCCTGAATCTGCTTCTCTCTGCTTGCTTTCCCGAAATTTCGCTGGAATCTTCTTGGGGCTTCTTACTACCAGCACCTTTGTGTGGGATGCCTCCAACTCTTCTTTCTCATGAAACTCTCCTTCCATCTTCTCCTTCAGGTGCAATTTTGCCTAAACCTTTCTTCCTCTCTCCAATTTTTATAATAATCTACCAAAACTCTTTAGTGTTAGCTCCAGCGATTAAAATACAACCATTTGACCAATCAAGCTCAAGCACTCCTGAGTTGTTGATTATTTTGTGGAAATTAGCTATTTTTGACATGTACACGCTCATGGTTGTATCCTTGTCTTTCCTCATGTTAATCATTTCTTTTAGCAATATCAGTGCGTAAAGTACCCCAATTTTGCAATGTGTGCCTTGCAAGTATTCCCAAATATTTCTTGTCAAGTCTAAATATCCCACATCATCTAAGCAGAAATCAGAAATTGTCTGAATAAGGAAAGATCTGGTCTTTTCACTTACTGCTTTTTGAGTCTCCTGAGAGTTCATCTACACATTCCACCTAAGAGCTCACTGCTTCCCAAGACTTGAGGGTTTCGAGGGCAGCTCGTAGATAGATGATCCTTTTTTAACTATGGCAACCAAGTTGCCAGAGGAGAGCAAACAAAATTCCGTAACAAAAAACATAGCAGTATTGGTTAGCGGTATTCATAAATATACAATAAGTAGTACAATATAACAAACAGTTCGTGTGACAAAGTTTGGGTAGCATGAATATAACTACATACTCAATTTTTACTGCCCTTAAATCTTGTGCACTGATGTATGTAATGTAAATCTGATGTATGTCACCACGTGGATATGTGCAAAAAAAAAACCGGCATAGAATCAGGGTCATATGGTAAAGGAGTGGAAAATACTGAGAAATAGTATGAGGTAATATATGTAGGTAAGGACAAAAGTCAATGAGGGTTGTTATGGATGAGGTAATTGATTGCATTTTGTTGGTGGAAGTAGATCAATGTCTCTCTAATTTTGTGTCATTCAGGCTTGCAGTAGTGTAGGAGTGCTCTCCTGAGAAAAAGAATTCACTGGAGACGTTGGCACTTGCATAGATTTTCCAAAGAACTACAGTAAAATAGGGTGGAGAGGAGAGAGTGCAATAATCACTTGGAACTTTCTTTTAGCCCTTTAATGCTGGAATTTTTTCCCCCTCCGATTTTTTTCATCTTTTCAGGAGTTGATTGTTGTTGAATTTAAAACTTATATCCCAAATATTATAGAAATATGAGCAGTGGCTATGGGAACAGAAATTACTTGTGTCCATATGCTTACGCTAGGCAGATACCATAGCAATAGTTCCCTTGCTTGCCTACATTCAATTCTTCATATAATCACTTAATTCATCTAGCTCCCTGGATAAAGGCTTTGAAATGCACGAAAGATATTTATTTAGAAGAGAATTTGAATGTATAATAGATTATTGCTTAAGTTGGTATGTATCCATGTCAGTGAGAATGGTTACTAAGAGATACCCTGGGGTCATTTCAGGCAACAACCAGTTGGAATCTTTTCCACTTAGCTTCTGTTATATATCGTTGAATTTATGCTGAATTGTAATTGGTGCCATTTTTTTGATTGTTTATTGATTTTTACACTCTTATTTTTTAGTGTATGTGCACATGCACTTGTCTACATAACCTAATTTCCTATTAGTGCACTAGGTTTGAGGCCACATCATATTTAAGTGGTAATTAATTTTTTTATATCAATATGAACAGGAGGATGAATATGAAGCAAGAGTAGGGGCACGTTTTCCAATCAAGTGGACTGCACCAGAAGCTGCCAATTACAGCAAATTCTCTATCAAGTCTGATGTATGGTCATTTGGGATCTTACTTACTGAACTTGTCACATATGGAAGAATTCCATATCCTGGTAAGTTTCTGTTTACATAATGGGAACAACTCCTCCCCAAGAAAGACATGTATTTCCTCCTTAATGACTGATGACATGAATATCATGTAATTTCCACTGTATTTTCACAATCATGTAAGCCTTGAACTAGAGTTATTACATATCAATTGCTTTTTGTAAAATATATGTATAAAAAGGAGTTCTAATCAAATAATCAGTCTGGGATCCCCTGGGATTTTTTTTTCATTTCTGTCAGTTTTGTCTTCCAAGAAAGGCGAGTCTTTGACTTTTAACTTCACAATGCAGGTTAACCCAAAAGTTTTTAATTATTCACATGACTCATGGTGTTTATCTATCCTAATGCCAGTTGAAATGTGTCTTTTAAAGCTAGCTGCTCATTCTGTTGAACTCCTTGAATTTGTTACTTCTTAACATTTTGTTAATTATTTATAATTGATTGATCATGCATGTTGGTATCTTTTATTATTTCAACATTTCTACAATTTCCTCGTTATATATCTTTTCAGGCATGACCAATGCTGAGGTGCTGCACCAAGTTGAGCATGGCTATAGGATGCCATGTCCTCCTGGCTGTCCATCAGCTCTCTATGATATCATGTTAGAATGTTGGCACAAAGATCCAATGAAGAGGCCTACATTTGAAACCCTTCAATGGAAGCTAGAAGATTTCTTCACCATGGAAGGATCTGAATACAAAGAGGCATCAGCATACTGATCATCCCTCCTCCTCCACCACCAGCACCATGATCATCATCACTCTGCCACATATTCCTCCAACTATGCGACCTCATCTCTCTACCCACGACGGTCTGGGAACAGCCATCAGCAGAATGCCTCTGTAATGTACTCAATGGAACAGCAGGCTGGATCTTCATCTGGATCTTATGCCAGGCGCACAGCATCCCTAGCACGAGGGTGTGCAGGATTAGCACAGGTACCCCTTCAGAGGCCTCGATCTGCCACGCTCATGCGTTGCCCCTGCCCAAGAAGGCACATGCCCCTGTTTGCAGTTCAAGGCACATGGAGAGCTTCCAAGTGAAAGGTGTCAGCCTGATAATCACCCAAGATCTTAGATTCCATCCTTATGTCATTTTTTTAAGTCTCAAGAGTATTTCATTATTCATCATCTAAATTCAAATTTGGGTAATTGCTATGCTGGTAGTGATTCATAACTATGGAAGAACAGCTGTAATCATGTTAATGGGTGCCATTTTTTGAATCGCAGAAGGGGATGTGTTTCCCTTTATTGCCACTATTTTTGGATGTATTGGAATTTTTTTAAAGTCCATTTTGAAAGATTTAACCAAGATGGATTTTTAATTTGAGAAAACACTATTATTTGTATATTTGAAAAGTAAATTTGTCTTGGGGAAAAATTGGTGAAAGTTGTAAGTTGGCAGTGGTAATTTTATTAGCATTTCTCAATTATTAACTTCTGTTGTGTTCATATGAAATGTGTTAAATATTTTTGTGCTGAATTTCGTTTTAGTTATTTATAATATATTTGGAACTATCTTTGAGGACCGTATTATGTACTTCAGTGGATCTCCGGACAGATTCATAATTTTGATTTTTAAGTAGTGCCTAGGAATTATCCCCTAATTCAAGCTGCATTTTGCTGTTTTGCTACAGTTTCACATTTTAAGTGAGCATGTTGTTATAAAGAACCAGTGGCATTTGAGATGGAAAAGACCGTCTTTGAGAGTATTAGTGAGTGATATGAGGACAAATAAGTTTGTGGTCATTCCCCTACTGAAGTAGGGTTGAGGTGGTAGAGGAGGATTTAGAAGGATATTGATTGTTAGGAAAGTTTGATGAAAAGAAGTGTTGAGCCAAGTGGAGGAGGAAATGGACCTAGTTATGTTTTAGTAGTCAAGGAAGGTTATTGCGTAAAGTTGGATGTTATGTCCTATGTGGGGTAAGGTTAACATAATAGTTTGCCTTAAATGCCTCCTCTGTGGTGCTGGAGGTTGGATGAGGTGGAGGAGGCTTTTGGTCTGATGGGAATTCCACTTGTAATTAAAACATTTTGTACCTTACAGAAAATGTTGATGAGTATACAATGGGTGCATCTGCCATTTCCAATGCCCCATATTACTTATGTATTTACATGTTTAAAGTGGTATTCTCATTTCCATGCCTTTTACTCATGTCCCTCTTTATTTTTTATAAATACTTTGTCATTAAATGTACATAGAAGAACTGTAAAATAATTAGGGTCTGGTGGGGGAGATGCTTGCATTGCATGCTAGTATTAAATGGGAATAGTTTTTCATGCTCAGAGTAAGCAGGATTCCCAATGGCTTCAGCCGAATTTTATTTTGTTAATCAATAAGCTCCACTAGTTGATGGTTAAATTTTTGCTCATTTGTTACTACAAACAATTGCTACTTCTTAATTTTTATAATTGAATATCAAAAATATGAATCAGCATTATATGGTATTGAAAATGCTCAATTACGGGCTATTCATTTTTTTATTATAATTAATCACTTTCATGAGTTGACTTAATGATTCACAATCAATTAGGGATGTATTCTCTGCATTACGATTCTTAAAACAAATTATTATCAATTTTACCACTTAAAGTGTGTAAGATGGATCATTTTGATGGCAGTGAAATGTTTTAAATTCAGTTTATTACAAAAAATCATTGGGTTTAATGGAAAAATGATTTTTTTTCAAACCCCACCTGCTCAACAGGTTTTTTAATTACAGTCATCCACTTCAATTGAATGTAATTTAAGTCTCTTAAGAAACTAAATTCATTATAGCTACATTTGTTATGTGCATATTGAATTAATACCGAAGTAACATACTTGAAAAATGCCTTTGCATTTGTCACACTTTTTGTAAAACGAGCTTATTTTGTAATGATTGGAATCCTTGCTGTAACTTTATGCATCACCATTTGAATAATCATTGTCATACTTTTCTTAATATTGTGTTCAAAATGTGTGAAAGCCTTGGCTCTCTTTCTATCTGTGACCCTATCTAAATCCACTGATTACTGCGCTGCAGTATTAAGATTTTGTTTTATACTCCAGTTATTATGTTCATGTACAGTGGATAGTAATTATTCATTGAAGTTCCTTGTCTGAAGAGGATTTCTTGGAGGTAGTGAAGTAATCATGTTTATCATTTTTTTTAAGGAGTTAGACTTCAATAGGCCCACCCAAATTATTATTCCCAGTCTAATTTATGAAAACTTTCTCATGAATGGAATTTTTCCATTTTTTTGAGGAAGCTCATACACATGTACACTTACTTTTGCTAAGGTTAGTAGTGAATAACTATAATCCTGATCTGTAAATTATTCACATCCTTTAGTCACTGATTCAATGTGAATCCTTTTGTTCATAGTGAATGGTGTGAATAAAGTTGCATTAATAATATTGTTTTTTATGGAAAAATGTCCATCTCATACCCAATGTATATAGTGTGATGTACATGCATTTCCTTTTGATAATGAAGGTGAAGGGAACACTGAAAGTGAAGTGTGCAAATTTTTCATCACAATTTTTTTATAACCTCATTTATACCCTCTATAAATGCAATAGAGACTTTTCCACGGGTGCATGTGTTTATGCATATTTGTACATGGTTTAATTGTTTATCCATGGAATGTCATGACTTTCTGTATTTGTGAATGAATTTTGATACTATATGCATTATGATATGCTGCACAGATGTATATATACACATTTTAGTTACACATTTCATGTCCTCTATTTAAATTTCAAAGAATGCAATTTTTTAAGCTTACATTTCCTCTGTTATCTTCTGAATTCCTTTAATTTGTCTTTTATTGTGAACATTACCCTGAGAATGTGTATTGGTCAATTAGTTTGCCGTTTTAAAATATACATACTATGAATACTTGATTGATTCTTTTATTTAGTACTATTTATACTGGTATAGTCTTCCTTTTTAAATCCTATTGGTGTAAAGTGGAGCTTTGGTCATTTGTCCTAAATGAGGCAAAAGACAAAATGGGTAATCGAAAGAAAAATCCATTCACGATCACTATTTTACCAATTTTTACTTTGGTTTGTACACCCTGCTTTCTCTACATCTTTTGCTCACATTCCATTTAACACGTTGCGTACCAGGGTAAGCTAATGTTTAGAATATAACTTTGCCCAATCAAACGTTATGATGCATCAATTCATTATGAATAATGAAGAACAACTGAAAACAATCTAATGAATACGTGTTGTACGCTTTGAAATTGTTTAGGTTGACGCGCCTAAATGACGGGAATCTTCGTCATCCGTCCGGAACGTTCGGGAAAAAAATGACGAGAATTCTCGCCATCCGTACGCAACGTGTTGAAGGCTAGCTGTTTTGAAGTGTGAAAAGGTTGAAGAGTTCGGGTACGATAGTTAGACAGCAAATGAATGATCAAGGAAATATGGATCAATATGGAAAACTGTGGCTTTACACAAATACATACTTACAGCTGCCAGTGAACCAATCATATTGACTTACTATTTTAATGCTTAAAATATACGTTCTTACTGTGTAGACTGTAATTACATGAGTCAGCCTCCATGGCTGCTGGGTCAAATCCTCTCCTACTAATCCTGGGATCAAGAGTTTGTCCCCTGTGTAAGTGGATTTTTCACCACTCAGAACATGCATACGTGTATAATTGTGCAGGTTCAGTTCCTGGGAAACCTAAACACAGGCTACGCCTTCTAGGATAACTGGGGCTAAAATTGGCCTGGGACAGAATGTTTAAATTATTGAATTAAATTAATATGGTTACAAATACAGGAATTACAATGGTGAGCCGTGAGGTCATCCCTCGATACAATGAAAATCAAAAAATGTAAGAAGGTGAGACTGACTTCTTCAGTGTCATATCTACGTAATATGCAATATTTTATCAAACAAATATCGTAGAACTACATTATTAAAGGGACAGTTTCCTACCTTATAAACCATCATTTAGTGGCAAAACCACATACTACGCCCATTCCTGCCTATCACCTCAACTTAATCGGTGAACATTATCGCTGAAGCTACATAGAGCATTTGTTGGTGATCCATGGTCAATTTTTGGTACAGTGCCGCTATATCTCTGCCCACGCCTATGACTCCTGGGTGAAGGTTATGTAAGTAAGGCCAGTCACCCCTTTGCGTGCTGAATCGGCCCTGCTTGTTTTGCCTATACAAAAGCCTGCCTTGGTGAAATTTTCCATTCTGTGAGGATTTGTTGAATGAGAGACCTATGGCTATATTCCAGGAATTTATTCTGCATTCATGGTATTTGATATTTCATAAATTATTATCATCTCTTGAGATCTAATACAAAAATACTTACCCAGACATTCTCTTGGGTATGATGAAAGAAATCTCTAGTTTACTATTGAATGAGCTTCATCCAATTCCTTTCTACATATTTTAGCAGAAGGTGGGGTAAGTTGTGAATTTACCATCTTTTATTCTATTCAATTTATATCTCTCACTCCTTTCCCTTGGACTACAACCTTGTCTCAGTGGAAAGGCTTGCGTGTTCCAAGGACCCTTAGAGCTGCACTGGTGGGAGTAATTCTCATTTACTCCCAGTAAAGGGGTGCCTTTATTGGTTAAAAGGAGGTTGAGGTTAGATGAAAGGTAGTCTATGTGATGGTGTCATGGCCGGACTTCTTAATGTTTTTCATTTTGGTTTTGCCATTGGCAAAATCAGAAAGAGACTGGTTGCTTTGCTACCACTACTTTCACAGATAGAATACCTTAATTAAATAGGTAATCTTACTCAATACATTTACCTAATGAACTCATATTGGTCTGAAAAGAGAAAGGGACAGTGTTGGTTGTTAGCCAGCATAAATTTTACATATCTATTTGTTCACTAGGATTATTCAAATTGCCTCCCTCCTATGTAACAGAAAGGTATATCTGCAAGAAAATTCCTACCACGATAAATGGTCGAGTATATATGTATCAGCTTTTTGGGGAATATGTATCTAGTTTCTGACAGCAAATATACAACTACAGCTAGTATATTTGATTGACAAAAATCCATTATTGTGCTTATACGGAGCATAAATTTTACAATACTATGTACTTACTGCAGAAGAGCAAAAATCATGAAGCAGCATATGGTCTTTCTAACTCATTCCATGATAAACTGATGTTAGTCTTTTTCTAATGGAGCAGTACGAGTCATACCAAAAACAGACATAATTTGCATGTAACTTTTATTTATAGTATGAGAATTAAGATTATTTTAAACTACTCCATTCAAAAATCTTTTAAAGTAAAACTATAATGAGATCTCTTGATGACCCAGACCAAGGTCGTGCATGATATATAGAGCTACTGAATGGTGGAGCTAGTTTTTTGAATGACAGCGGAAGAAAATATGTATGTCAGTGATGATGATAGCATTTCTGAAGATGTAAAATAAAAACAAGAGCAGTGTAGAATGATGATTCCAACAATCCAGCTAATGGAGTCGCCATGACACAAAAATTATTCTTCAACCATGGGTGCTTGTATTTTGTGAGACATCGAAGCCGCAGGGAAGGAAAACACATGTGTTAAAGACAAATATGCTTACAATTTTGTGATCATTCTTGGAGGAAGTCCCTCCTTATTCCGAAGAAAAGCTCTGGTGGCACTGAGGTGCAATTAGAGTGGGCACACAATGGAAAAAGCACGATGTCACCACGAGGTTCAATTGCATGAAGAAAATTGGTGACTTGCTGCCCACAGCCAAAGATATAATCCACAATGACCTTCATGAAGGTGTGTACAAGGTGCCTTGCTCTTACGGGAAAACATATATTGGTGAGACTTGTCATTCACTGAAAGTACGAATACAAGAGCACTGAAGGGCCATGAAGAATAGGCAATTCCAGCTGTCGGCCATATTAGAGCATGCCTGGACACCGGGACATGACATTAAATTTGACGAAGCCAGGATAATAGTAAAAGAAGGCCACAGACTTATCCGAGAAGCAATTGAAATAGCCCGGACGGACACTTTTAATAAGGACGATGGCTACCACTTGGATGCCAATTGGAGGAGACTACTCAAAAGGACCAATGAGAGAGCAGCAGCCACAACTGGCGGGAATGAGCCCCTATATAAGGAGGACAAAAATCGTGGACCAGCATCTTCAACCTGAAGACGCTAGCACCAGTGCTAGCGAAACTGTTGTCATCAACAAACAACCAGACTCTTTCCCACTAGTTCTGCATTTTGTCACATCATCATCATCAGTCAACAATCCTAAGATTGATTTGATGCAGCTCTCCCTTCCTCTCTCCCATCCGCTAACCTTTTCAAAGCAACATACTTCTTTTCTTTTACATCCTTTATAACCTGCCCTATGTAACTGATCCGGGGCTGTCCCTTGCCCTTCTTCCATTCCACTTGTCCTTCAATGATTGTCTTCATCAGGCCATCATGCCTCAAAATGTTGCCAACTATGTCTTCTGCTTAAGGTTTTTAGGAGGCTTCCTCTTTTCTCCCACTCATATTAGCACTTCCTCGTTACTCACACGGTCAATCCATTTTATCTTCATCATTCTTCGGTAGCACCACATTTCGAATGCTTCCACTCTTGACTTCTCTGCTGCTGTCAACGTCCAAGTCTCGCTTCCATTGAGAAACATATTCCATGTCGTAGCATCCGATGAATTGTTTCCTTACTTCTATGCTTGTATTCTCAGCTGCAAGAAGATTCTTCTTTTTATAGAAAGCTCTCTTTGCCTGTGCTATTCTAATGACTTTTTCTTTCTTCCTTTGTCCATTGTTGGTAATTTGGCTTCCCAGGTAAGAGAACTCTTTCACCTCCTCAAGTTTAATTTAATAATTTTTTCTTCATGGATATTGACACCCAAAGCTTTCTCTTTGATTTCCTCATTTTTTCACAAATCTTTTATTGCAGCATCAAATTCTGATCTAAAGATGCTTGCTCCCATGTCATCCTTTTCTACTTCACTTTCCCCTTCGATAATTTTTGAGCTATGCTTGCTTCAGTCTTATAACTCCTCCAGGTATTCCCTCCATCTCTCGCCTTTATCTTCGTTTTCAATAAAAAAATTTCCATACTTGTCTCTTATAGTATTACATCTTCTGTTTCGTACCTTGAACTGATTCCTCACTATTCTGTAGGCTGCTTCCACTTTCCCTTGAGTGAGGTTATTTTGCACGTCCTCGCATATGTTCCTCATCCATGCTTCTCTGGTTTTCCTCGCTTTGCGGCAAATCTCATTCTTTACTCTCTAGTAGTAATAAGCTTGTCCTTCCTCAGTATTAGTATACTTTCTCCTTTCTTCAATGAGGTCTAGGACTTCATCTGGATGCATAGCATCTGTGATAAAGGAAGATATGCTAGCAGACTAATTCAAAAGACAGGATGGGGAATGGCAAACTTTCTTTGGCTCACGTCACACTCAACCCTATTTTATTGGTCAAATAGAAAAATCAAAAAGGAGTTCTCTTCTTCAAATCATTTCAAGAGGACTCAAACCCATACCTCTCTTCAACCAATCCCACTTTCCTCTAAGTACGGAAGACATAAGGAGGACTAGGAATCTCCCTCTCAGTGACAGAACTTTAGCTTTTAATTTACATTTATGATTTTACCTTCCCCACACCCTAATTCTGGTGCCCCCCGACAGAGGAACTTGCAATATTTCTTTCATTTTTGATGAATCGATTACATTGAATCTCATCTGAAACAAGCACTTTAATTCTACAAGTATGATCTGAAAGTCTTCACTTTGGGTAGTAGGACCAACTAGAGAGGTAAAGATCTTTCATTTGATTTTCCTTTCTGAAGTTTGCACCGTGCATTATTCAAATGCATAATGAACAATGTAACAATATCTCAATAGTCACAGGTCAATCTAAGTTGTATTGGGACACGAAAGTATTTCTGCACATGATTACAAGCTATACTGCATAAAAACCCTCACTTTTGCACTTCATGGACAAAACTGTGCTGATCAACAATAACTGTTTACCCACCATGGTTTAAGAGGAGTTGCAAGAAATATTTATCTTCTTATAAGATGTGGCCAGGCTATCAGCAAATTATATCTCATTCAAAATAAAACAATGTTATTTATAAATAGAATTTTTATTATCATACAATACATAGTAATTTGCAATATTATTCCTATCCCTTCATATCACTTGAGTTTGGATAAGGCTAATGTTATTAAAGCAAGAATTGCAATAATTGTTTTCATGTTTGTCTTCTTTAGATGTAAACAAGCAACAATTTGCATTTCTTTATTTAATAACTAAATGCCATAATCAGAAAATAAAACTAAAGCTCTGTTAGTATTAATTATTTTCAGTGGCTTGATAGAATTACATAGAGGATAGGCCAATTCATTTTAACATTCCCTATGATGACATTCACAATAGAAACAATTTACATAAATATAATACAAAGCATTACAGTGAAGTTTAAGCCACAGCAGTATTTTTAATGATAAAAAATAGGGAAAGATCTCAATGGACAAAACTGTGCAGATCAACAATAATTTCTTACCCACCATTGTTTAAGTTAAGTTGCAAGAAATATTCTTCATCTCATAAGACGTGGCCAGGCCATTAGCAAATTATTACTCATTCAAAAAGTTCAAAACTTCCACTAACTTGTGGCAGTAAATAAAAAGGCACACTACTTTTAGTTTGCCCATGACAAAAGCTCTTTCATATCTTCGTCATCTTCCTCAGCTTTCTCTGTAAGATAAAATAATCCAATATGATACTCTTATCTCGATGGGTCACTCTCATGCTGAGACAATAAAGGAGATTTTTATCGGTCCTCACATTACAACAAGCTGAATATTTTCAACTAAAACTTTCCTGAAGCCATTACCTCTGAAGAGAAGGACACAAAGAACCCATGAGGAAACTCTTTTTAGTTTTTAGGAAAAGTTTAGTTTTTCCATGGAATTTTGTTTATAGGGTACTCTTCAGAACTAATAATAAGCACTTAAGGCTAAATATTGGTCTTGGTACAGGCCTAGTAAGGATTGGCTCAGGATTTGGGAATAGGTACTTGGTCCAGTCATTGTGATACCATATGTAACATCTCAAAATACAACTGATGTTCACCCGAAGTAATAATGGTACATAAAAGGTTCCCTACACATATAAGTTATCCCAATTACATGTTATTCAATGCACATTCATCAATGACAGACTCTAGTCAATTTTGACTTTGACAAGTTTACCTCTTTCATTAGTCAATTTTAAAAATTAACCTCGATTGTATGTTAAAAAACTTCAAGTACTTGTATAAACTCTTCTCGGGATACCGCGCGGTAAAATTATATAAGTACTTGATTTCCTGAAAATGATTTCTCTTAAGAGCAAATTCATTTTATGGATTGCTGATCAATGTTACTAGCATGTAAGAGAGGCCTAACTCTGATAAGGAAGTGGAACAGCTACCTCGGGCGGCAGAAAGCACTCGGCAGCACACCATCACGTCCATGTATTACATGAATAAAGAGCATTAGAATGTGGACACAATGGCCAAAAAATGTGAAACGCATCTAAGAGAAAAATTGAAAATTATTTAGCAATATGAGAGTGGCACAATTATTTTATATTTATTAAGCATTTTTACATAACACACATTTCGATTGTACAAAATTTCTGATAAAACTAAATGAAGGAAAAGGTTCAAGTTATACTGGTTCAAGGAATATGAATGGTTCAAGTATGTAGTCTTGGCGAAAACGATCGGCAAATGGCAAATCCCCACTACCTTAAATGGGTATACTTCGAGAGCCATTCCAGAATTTTTGGATTGTCAAGTTTCTCGACACTAAATGAAGCCTTTAAAAATGCTTCAGTAAGAGCAACAACAAGCTCCTTTTTCGGTTTTCTTTAACTGAGTGACTGTGTTTTCAAATGATAGCTGCCGTTTTGCAGGTCTCCTTTCTTTCGCATGTTTATGTGTATTGCTACTGATGTGCTTTAACAACATGTCACATCTTTCTAATTCAAATCTTTTACCGCAAACATTGCACAGTAATACTCTGTCTTTCACAAAAATCCTTCTGAGCTGAATTCACTTGCCCTGGTATGAGTAGTATCATTAGCTTTTGGCATTTTAAAATTCCTTTCCTTCGTTCGATATTTAAAGCTGGAACCAAGATAAAAAAACCGTCTAACCGCAAAACACAACCACTCACGATGGTGTTTTCAAACTGAGTACTTGGTTAGCTACGGTATAACCATAGTACTATATAACTTACAAATTGGCCAAAATGTTTAATGTCGCGGGTTCCCTTTCGATAACCCTCACCCAGGTTTTGAGGGAATGTAGGTCAGCTGCTAGATACAACAAAATCGCTTAGTTTTGATTACAGCTGTTGACGGTTGCCGTGGTCACCACGGCACCCATTTCAATCCGGCCCAGTGGTGCACCGTCTACGGCATGAAATGCAGGCAGTGCTACATTGAGGCCACTTTCTGACAAAACGACTCTTCACCAGCCACCATTCACATCACTATGCCGTGTGAAATTCAAGCCGCTTTCAGACGAGATGACTGTCTGCCACGCTGTGGGCCGTGCCGTGAACGGCGGCCCGTTCCAAAACAGCGGCCGTGTTTAAGTCAACAGAATTCGTACATTGGACCCACACTCAAGATTTTCCTTCAACAAGTTATCCAATAACGCCTTCTAATGCGTTGCGGTGAGTCGCCGGCACGCCGGGCGCGTAAGCTTGTATTTCCGCTCTTCTACGGCTGTATTAAATTTCTTTCAGCACTTTTTAATTCATAATATCTAATTCTTCAGGTGAGAAAGCACCTCATTCTAAATATTTCAGGATTGATACATGGGAATCGAAGAGAGAGGCTGTGATAAATTTAACAGCAAATTCTGGCGGAGAAATCACTACAGCGCGCGATATTACGCGGATGTGTTATGTGCGAAACTAAACAAGCCAATTGACCTTGGAATCGTAATGAGATAGAGCAAATGGCGGCAGCGTTGAACAATGAAAGCTTAGGCTTTAATAGATTACGACTCATTGTATGTGATTTTTTCCCTAATTCACCTAAAATAGCAAAAAACGCGAAATCTCGTTTTTATTTATGGATTTCGCGTTATTTCGCAATATCGCGTCTTGCAAATTTCACGGATCTCTAACCATAGGATAACAACCACGTCAGAAAAGGCTACATTGTAGATTAACACTTTCAGCCCAAAGGTTAAAATTTTAACTTTGCCAAGATCCGAAAATATTTAGTAGCACAGTCGGCCGTCATCTATTGATCTCGGCAGAGTCCGGCACAACATCAGTAGATAGTCTCAAAGTGTTAAAAAAATACAACCTCAGCCCTCCATCACCCCTTGCCTGTGATATTTTATTCTCTTCCCGAGACCATGTAGTCCATAAATCATTATCTTCGAAGGAAAATATTAAGTTACATGAGAACAATGAAAGAGTGTTTCATTCTACCCCATCTCACCAACTCAACTTTTTCATCTTACCTGCTTCAATTCTCTCTTTCAGAAGAACAAATGCTAGGTAAGTGAATTACTGGACCCGAATGTCTCTCGATAGTTTTCAAAATTAATTTATTATATAATCTAATAAAATCAAATAGAGATTTAAAAAAGAATGAGATCAAACGCATCACATTTCTAACATATTTAGGTTTTTTTAGAGCTCAAATTAATTGAAACAAAGTTTTTTTAGTTAAAACAATACTATACCAATATTCAACATTGTCCAAGAAGCACAATTATCAAAGAAACAGGCGTGCCGTCAGTACCGTCAAACAAGAAGATACGGCCCGGAAAAGCCAACAGTATATATCACATAGGTTGCCTGGCTTTGCTTTGACGGCGATGACATCACAAAATAGCAAGATCTATGCTCATCCTTGACACCCTCATTCATAGTGTCAATGCTTGAAAGACAAAGGTATCACGCTCCTTACCCTCCACCTCTCCTCCACGTGCTTCTGCGACCCACCCCTTCCTCTCGCTGAGCAGTTGTCTCGTTCTGTTCTCGCAACTCACCGCACGTGACACTAATGTTGTTCTAAACCATGTGAATTGTGTTGCAGATTGCGCAGTAGCAATTTAATTTAATAATATACCGATAAAAATGTCTTTTATTGTGTAGGAATATTTTTATTGATGTAAAGAGAACCATGTGCGTGCACTATGACATGAAACTATCGCAAGGATGTGCAAAATCCACCTCACCGCAACTGAAGCATTTGCGGGTGAAACGCAAGCCAGTATGCGATGAGAAAGTGACATAATTCGGGGAAACTTATGTAAGGAATATCAAAATTCAGTAAATGATTTATCTAGAGATTGAAAACTATTTTCATTTCCAAATGCAAGGGTAACAGTTTATATCCTGAGCATTTAAAGAATTTATAGTTTAAAAAAAATAATCTGAAGCTTATAAAATGATTTTTAATGAGTAAAAATATTAAAACGTGTATGTAAATCTTAATAGAATTCCTTATATTGTATGTACTCAGAAGAAACTTGAATATTACTTCATTTTATAGTAGACAATTGAAAATGCATTAGGATCTGAAAATATCCAAAGATTCGGCTCCGAAAATCACGGATCCGATCCGGATCCTCAAATCTCCTGGATCCGTCCATCTCTAGTTAATATCTTTTCTTATATTACCAATATTAATTCTAATTGTTTTTATTTCAGTGCTGTGGATACACCCAATGTATTTCGATGATGTTGCGGGTGTAACACTCAAAATAAACTTCTTTTTTGAACAACGGCAAGTTTATATAGTAGTTTAAGAAAAGTCTGCGGCCTGTTATGGTCACCATGGAAGTTCATAAACTTTTTGTCTGTCATTTGTTACTTGAGGATCGTTTACTTTTCAGTTGGCTAGATTAGATGTAAGCATTTTTTCCACTTTCAAGTAAAACGAGCACATGGTATGTAGGTTACAACATCAAAATAAATTTTTATAGAAATGTTTTTCTGAGGGTCGTAAGAGATAAAATAAATTTCTACGAGGCAGACAGTCTCTCTATATTATACAATTCAAATACAAAAAATGTTGAGAGCATATTCCACTGTAAGACTCAATTCATACTTAATATGTTAAAACAACGACTTGTAACATTACTCACCTTCCATTTCTTATTTTGTGCTACCCAGGGGTACAGAAATACACTTAATTAAAAAATAACATGCACCAAAATCATCTTTTACAAATCATATTCAAAATGTTGTAAAGAAGACTAATTGGGCCCAATTTACAATCTGATATTATACAAATATATTGCGTAATTTCCCTTTCTGTTCCAATGGGCACAATCAAAAATTGTCTATACATACAACTGAACTCCCGCCACGGAAATCTTTGGAAAAAGGTGAAAGATTTATACGAACTGACTTGAGTTCTACCGTATCTCTTCCCCCGCGATCATTCTCTCTTGTGGGCGCATCCTTTTTCTTTGCGTCCTTTTCATCTTTCTGCTGATCTTTTTAGAACACGTCTTTCCTTTAGCTCTCTCAATACACCAATATGTTAGAAATTCTCCCGATCTTTTTAGAACACGTCTATCTCTTAGCTCTCTCAATACACGACTCCGTTAGTTAGGAGGCAATAATGGTAGTGAGGGACACTTTCCGTGTCCCTCACTACCATTATTGCCTCCTCACTACGATTGTTAATTTTAATTTATTTATTTAAACAAACAACACAGCGGTTTGTTTACAGAATTTACAAAATACAATGAACTGCAGTTAACTACATGTTAATTGATAAAGCATAACATAAAGCAATTAAACACGGCAAAAAGTATAGTTAAAAATATCAGTTTTTGATCAAACTCATCGCAATTTGGATGCAATTTGGATTCATATGGAGCATTGAATATTTCTGTAACTTTTACCAAACAAGTTTGATAAATGTAGTTCGATAAATACTATCAACATGGCACCCATTAGTTTGATAAAACAACTAAGATCAAACACATTATAAAACCCGATGTAGCGTGAGTCAACAGATTTTTCACCCAGAAAACCATTTTTCTGATTGAAAATCATAAAATTAAGACGGGTGACTCCCGTAAAAGTTATCACCGCGGCTAGACCCGGTATACTTTAAAATAAAATTAAGAGTTAAATGTACGTTTCCTCAATATAAATACCAAAAAATCAGAGAAGAAATTTGCCTGCATTGGGTATTGAACACGGGCCCTCAACGCGTAATAATAGACTCTATCGACCAGGCTAATCGGTTGCCATAATAAATGTAAAAAAAAAGCATTTCATAAGTATTTTTCACATTACTCCACCAATTTCTTGAACTATGAATAAGGTGTGACTGCGGTTTCCCTACACAGGATGATACACACAATAGAATTACGTAAAAACTGAATATCAACATCTAGTGCAAATGCACATAGTAGAGATCCTTCGCATGATTTGGTGCTAGCATGACGAATTTTAAGGAAAGATTATTTATCATGATCGTTAATGATATCACTTCAGGAACACCTCTCTTTAAATTTTAATGAGCCCGGATACACAAATATCTCCAAACAACTTTAATATCCAATATAATGCACAATAAAATCTTCTGGTGAGTAGAAGATGACAAGATAACATTGCACATTAAAAAGGATATTAACGGAAAAAAGAACGTAAAAATATCAAACGTTATCGCCATCACAACCAATGAAAATAAAATCATTTTTACCTACCTATCATTGATGGAAGGTTTGTTTAGAAATCTTTCGAATGCAATCATGAGCAGGCAATAATACAGGAACTACTTTTGATTTTGATAACATCAAAATTCCATATACAGAATGTAATTGATCAAAAACAATGAGTAATTTCCTACCTCATATTTATCCTCTTTTCGTTTGAATTAACATCTTTAATGTAAACAAATTTTTGTTCATATGGGAAGAAGCCACTAACCCTTATCCGGGCAAGGAGGGTACAACATATTACACTATTGCTTTTATTTCAGGTTATAACGTAAGAACAAAATACTTCTCCGCTGTGAACTTCTATGACTTTGTTCATACAAACAAATAGAATAAGAAAAACATTTAAAATTTTTAAAAAAGTACTCTCATATTATTTATGATAAATTAAAACTTTTCCTTCTGTAACCGGGCAAGCAGGGTCCGATGGACCCTTCACGTATGCGATCAATTGCACATCAATAGAGGATTAATATAAATAGTAAAATGCTGCCATTTTACAAGTGTTATTTTGGAATATTCAAATATACTGATTAACTTCTCTACTTGCATTAAGTAGGTTACATGATATTAGGAAATGTGTTTGTTGGCAATACGTTTTATGTTTAAGGCAAGGTTGAAATCAGTGGAACTGCAGCTCATTTCATAAAACCTTTCGAGTCAAGTAAGAAAGACGTAAGCAAATCCTAACAGAATTTCCGCTTGAAATGAATGTATACGCTTGCTTCATTAGAAATACAAATACTGAGTTAAAAACATAATAACAAATAATAATAACTTATAAGGCTGATACCATACTGAAGTCGCAGGCGACTTGAGCAGCAACATCATAATATTCCTATACTAACCAGCCGAAACATAAAGTATGTGAAAGCCTCCGTGCTCAAGTTATAATTATATAAACGAATAAAACACTAAAATACTGAGAGAGTGATTATTTTGATCAAAGTTCGGTCAATTGAGAAGCACATGAAAGCAGCTCAGTGTTACAATTACAATAAATTATCATCCCAACAATTGAAGTCTACATAGCACAGTGGAAGAATACTTGGCTGGTAATGGGAGGAACAGCGTTCAAATCCCTCCCATGCCTAGAATTTCTCTATCCTCCTTACAGCCGTATTTTATTTTAAATTTTTTTTTTTTATGTAGGTTAAGAGGGTACCAAATGTTGAATTTGTGCATTTCTGCGACAATTTCTAATTTAAATGATTGTGAGACAGGAATTCTGCATTGTAAGTGCGGTAGGACGAATCATTGCGTTTCCCTTGAGGGAATTCCAATAAGAGTCACGGGTGAATGCGATTCCCAGTGTTATAAGGTTTCCTTTACAGGTTCGTAACTGCTCATCATTATTAACATTTGGAATGAGATAAATTAATTTTTCCAGTAAAGTTTTTCAGATTAATTTTCCCCTTTTTCGTTTCGTAAATGAGCAGTGAAGGACACTTTTCCATGTAAATCTTCATGAAAAATTCTCTCGATAGAAAAAGATATAAATTAAGTGTAGAATTTTACTTTGAAACTGTAGGCTTCAACATATTCAGCATTTTTAAAATTATAGGAATTTTGATGGAAAGGAACAGAATGTGAGTCCAACTGATCTACTAAGTAAAATCCTTGTAATAACCTATGGTAATGGTAATGGTAACTAATGGTAATCCTTAATTGTGCGCGCACCCCGGTGCTTATTTTTAAACATAGGAAAGGCTTATCTTGAGGCATTTATCAACTATTATTCTTGTGCGTACTTTCTTCAAGCAAATTATGGTATCAACATGTATATGATAGTGCTACAAATTGGCCCTATTTAGACTTTTTTGGAAGTTTGTGAGAATCACTTTCAGCCAGCAAGCCTTACCCCAGGTAAATTGCTTCCTCGTCTCTGGCTGGTAAAGTAGTAATATAAAGATGTAGGGCAAGATGAGGTGCAGGACCTATTAACTGACCAAAACTACAGCCCGGGAGCACCTGATTCAGTGTTAAGAGCTGAGGGAGCGGCTAAATTCTGCGCAAAATATTTTGCCTCCCTAATCGACAGTCTGGAATTAAAAAGGGGTGAATATTGGTTGAAATGGAGTTTCAATTTAATCTCTGTCCGTAGGTGTTTTAGGAAACCTTACCAATGGGGGCATACATGGATAGGGAAAGTCATACTATTAAGTCACTCTTTCAGTTGGCTGTCCTTTATGTAATTCGGACGCAAACATTTGCAATTTCAGGTGCAGGCAGGCAGGACCTTGGGTGGAATTCAGTAAATGCCAATCAGAAGAGATATTTCAATACTTTCAAAGCTAACTATATAGTCAGTATATGGTTGCTAATTGTGGTTACTAATTTACGCATTCATCGTGATGCTCACAAAAATATTTCTTGACTCCCTACAGGGATTGCTGAGTGCTGACAGTGGATATCCATATCCTCACGCAGAATTCACCTCGCTTTTACTTGACGGGATCCCCATTAATTCTTTTTCTCATACTAGTCCTGCTCCTATCATCTGGGTAAGGTAAAACGGCTCGTCAGTGAAGCACCAGTAGGCTAGGAAGTGTAATCTTCGCTGGGTTTTAACATCAGAACTAAATCTGTTCGCTGCCTATAAAGGGAGTAGCCTCCCTTGCGTTGACATTGATATAATTTTAATTGAAAATAATCCAAATTTAGAAATTTGACTTCACGTCGTCTCACAAACCTATTTTCCTATTTAAAGAATTGTAAATCTTGGAAAAAAGTTGGAATTAATGCAAATTCGTCCCTAAAAATGTATACAATAGTAAATGGTAAAAAAAAGCTTGTCAATAATTATACCTCATCATTTAACCTCACCCTGCATTAATGCTGACGAAACTCAAACTAACATTGCAAATAGATACAAATAGCTAGATCTCCTGCACGCTAATGAATACATGGAATGAAAGCGCATGCCCCTAGTTTGGGTTAATTTAAGTATCGTATTGTAAATTGTAAGAAATATGTTGCGCAATATTAGTTTTGCCATCTTGACCATTGTGCTAAGTGCATCTAACGACATAGAATAACTTTTCTTATTGGTTGGGCATATGGCTAACTATTTTATTGAATTTTCAACATCGCAGCATAATTTCAATTTTCAGAGCTAAAATTGCGTCCAGATTAATCATGCCATCATCAAAAAAACCTCTAAGTAAATCTGCAACTCTCCCAGGTGTACTTCCAAGTAAAACAGAATAATTCAAAGAAATTTTCGATCTCAGAAAAAATTATTAAGCTATAGTTTTGTAAATCAACTTCGGCTTTCGTTCAGTTTTAATTATTTTGTGAGAATTAAAACGTTTAATCGACAACTGGAGATAGGGTATCCCATGGCTGAACATTTCTATGTTCATGTTCACCAATTGGAAAAGTACCCAAAATCAAGCGTCCATTATCCCTCGGGCCATATATATATCTGCTGTTAGTATTCTAATGCTTTACTATCGATAAGACAAAAAACCTTTTTTTCAGTATTTCTACTTCCAACAAAAAGTGTTAGCGTGGTATAATATTCCAACGCTGCCCTTCTTTTACCTTTTCCTGGTGGCGTCCGAGTATCGTAACGATTTCCCATGTCTCCCTCCCGTGTAACGATGACCCATTCGTGAGTCGTTCCCCAGCTACCATGAAGATTCATACCCAGATAGTGATCATTCAAATTTAATGGTGGCAATAAATTGATAATGGAGCGAAAGTGGTGCCGCTCGATTTGCTGCATGACATTTGCAAATGATAGTACATATGAAATTATGGTGAAAATGGAAAAAAGAAATATTAAATGCAAGCAAAAATCAGCTGTATGCAGTTATTGATTCCACAGAGTTTTTGGTAATATTTACAGAATATTCTTCATCTTTATCCATAGAGCATATACATACAACCACAACCACCTTCTGGCTCATATCATGAGCATAGGCATATATATCTCTTGGACAGAACAGCACAGTTAATAACTAAGTCCAAGACTACCCTGTATGAGTCCTTGAACATACCAAAGTTTATGGGCAATGAATACTAATGACAATATAGGCATAACATTTACATGAATATTAAACATTATGACCTAAACAAATGAGATTCTCACTAAATAGAGAAATGGATCTAATTTAAAGGATTTCTTAATGGAAATGGCCAAGAATGATCACCTTAGCTAAGAGCATTTAACCTTTGGTCGTGAAATGTCAGAAGCACCGGTCATTCCACTTTCTCGGCAGCGTCATATGAACATGGCCATTTAACTAAAGGTCACAAATGGACATTTCTTACCAAGAGAACATGAGGATAGGTATGTACCTCAAAAAATTCAATTACACTATTTTCCTATTTTACCAAGTAAAACTTACTTGCTGCTTTGGGTTTAACCACTTCTGTAGTGGGTGGAGATGGAAGGTCATCAGTTGAAGGGCCAACATCTAGCAACTCTCTATCCAATTCCTCTTGCTCGAGTTCTTCCAACTCTTTCTCCAACTCGTCCTGGTGATATTAATGAGACATAATTTCAAATAAGGAAACAGGGAAACGTTCACATTACATTCTGGATCACCCATGCTTATACAAATATTGGAAACAAGACATGGGGCACGAGCAGAATCGTTTTCAAGGGATGGGCAAAAAATAATGGGGAAACATTAGCATGATATATAACAAACAAACCTCATCGACATCTTGACCAAAGGCAACAGGATTGGATATAGCATCTGAGATTTCCCTAGCAACGTCTTGCTGTTCAGCAATATCATCCATCATGTCGTGGACTTGATCGACGTCCCTGAGGCGAAAAATAATAATATGTGCATCAAAAAAAGAACAAATAATGGCAACTATTAGTAAACGTACACATAAAGCAGACTTTCACTCACATATGTTGGTGAGCTGCCTTCAAAGCATTGGCAGCATCTTTCATCGTCTGAAGAACTGCAGTATTGGTATTGGCTCCTTCCAATGCTTCCCTTTGCATTTCAATGGTTGACAGCGTCCCATCTATCTGCTGTAACTGCTTCTCGTACCTCTTCTTCCGTTTCAAGGCTTGCAGAGCAGCTTAGATAAAAAAGTCCTATTAGAACCTCAGGTCGAAAGTTATAACAAGACATTAAAACATACGATCAAAGACATTTCGAGACGAAAAATTAGCAAGGTATAAATCTTCAAACTCGACATCAATCCGGACCTCTTTTATTTTTCGTTCCATTCTTCTTCGCAGTCGCCAATTCCATTTCGATCTTCTTCTCCAAAAATTCTTGTTTTTTAATTAACAAGTCTTCAGTTTCTCTGAGCTTTTGAATCGCATCCCCCGTGGTAAGGGGTTTGTCCCCCTTTTTCCCCCCAAACATTTTTCCCAAGAAACTCATACTGCTACCTTGTCACCACTACACGATACCGAACTATAAGACGTTATCGACCACCATAAACTGTGCAAATTAATACAACCGCTTCCCTGCAGCACAAAAGTATAGATTTTCTCCCACTATGAAAGTATCATTTCAAACTACTAGGAATAAAGTCCAATTGACAAGCAAACGACTCGAGTCCCTATTATCATTCACTGTTGTGAATGAACTCGGCTATTGCTCATGCGCGAATGACGTCATATAACAAATGACGGGGACGATTACCGTTCCCAATATTTCGCGGATTTCGCGATTCTTAAATCTCTACAACGGAATAATGACATTGATAAAAACACTTATATTTAATTTTTACTTTAATCAATAGATTCTCAGCTCAATTAAATTCGTGTTTGTGATTCTTGCGTGATTTTTATTTTCAAAGCAAATTGTGTACGCACTGCGTCGTTCACGATAAACAATAGACGTTAGTGGTTCCAGAGGTTTCAAGGTACTGGCGGTTGGAGGCGATGCGGTAGGAAAAGAAGAAGCCGCTGTATTCAAGATGTTCGTCTGAATTGTGATTATTTCAGTGATTCGATAATCTGCCGGAGAGCCTTTTTAGAGAATTGTAAAGGGAATTTCACTATCCTGTAATGTCACTTTTATCACTAAGAGTGGTAAAAATTATAAATTAGTCTTTAATCATGGCAGTTAACCTTAAATATTGCCCGATATCTCAGGGTATCAAAAAGTACAGTTTCTGTCGGAAGCGTCAGCGTTCAGATGGGTGCGTACCGTTGTAATCGAGAATTGAAAAGTTCTATTATTTATTATTACCTAATCTTTTTACCTCTTCAAAACGACTCGGTATCCTACTAACGCAGATTACTTGTCCAAGTTCACCATACTGCTGTTGGGTCGAGGAATCCTGCTAGATTTGTGCTCGGAGCTTTTCATGAGAATGGGAATGTACTTGCTGTCGTTGATGCTAATGGAAACATTTTCCTGGTGGACGTTAGGAACAATAAGTGAGTAGATTACTGGAGTCACCCATTGAATTTATTAGACTCATACATTCCCCCACGTCAACCAGATGCTGCGAATAATTTTCTAACACCCATTCACATATTTATTTAGGTTTTGGTCTTTACCAAACAGTGGAGAGTGTACTGCCATTACCTTTTCTTCGTTTGACGAAAATGAAGTCATTTTGGCCTCATCTGAATGTTTTGTCAGAGTTATCAACTTTGGTAAGTTGCTTTCATTAGCCCATGCGAGCGTGCGTGAATCCCATTAACCATTGAGTATTATTCCCCTCAAATTTGTGTGACTGAGACCATACATTTTGAGATCCAGAGAGTATTCAATCTCTTTGTATATATGTGGTAATTAACTGGTTTTATATATTACATATTAATATTTTTATTAACTTGGTATCGTAAGTTTAACCATTTTCTTAATGTGGCAACTTCTCTTTATAACGTGAAAATGGCATCTGATAAATTTAGGTATTTTAAATGCAGTGTCTTTAAGAATAACTGTGAATAGAGTGACCTAACATTCTATTTTTCATGAGGTGATGTCATCACTCATTGCTCATTTAATTATATTTCTTCTGGTAACGTACAAGCTAGTGGAAGAACCCTTCTCCTACCATCCAAGTGGAAGTGTAGTTTCCTGTGATTACCAATACATGCAGATGGGTCATTCCATGTCAAAACAACCAGAAGATTTTCAAAATGACTTATGATACCATTCTGCCTATACATTTTTTCTGCAATTACCTTTGTTCAACAAAATAAGCAGTTTTACAGTCTCAAAACCAATGCTGATATCCACAACTATAACACAAGGGGTTGTAGTGATTTAAGAGTTACTGTACATAAATCAACCATGTTCAGCAAAAACCCCATATATGCTGGGTCAAAATATTTCAAATGTTTACCTCTAAAGATTAAACAGCTAGATTCATTCTCCAAATTCAAAGGTCAACTTTATCAGTATTTATGTGACAATCCCTGTTATTCAGTGGATGAATTTATGTCTTTATAACCTGTCTTTTGAAAATGTTACTTTTATGTTTATGTCTGTACCTATCCTTCTCGCCTTAAATATTATTTTTTAATACCTCATGTATGTACTATTCTTGTGACTTGTTCCATACGTGGCTTAGACACGTCTCTGGGAACCAATAAAAATATTATTATTATTATTCTTATGAAAATTCGCAGAATTACTATAGAAGTCATGAGGATTCCATATACTAATTGAAAAATATCTCAACACATTCAGCACGGAGCACATCAATTGACGTGGTCCCATCCAAGCCGAGATACAGAGCATGTCAATTTACGTTCTCTGCTGGTCGGACTCTTTTCTCTGCCTCCGTACATGACTCATATCCACTTTCGAGTCTTCCAATCTTGTGCATGGCCTTCAGCAAGCTTCCCTCTTTCGACCTGTGTGCGCCATTTGAAAATAGCATTAGAAATAGTATTTTAATGGAAGTTATGGTGCAAAAACCACTCTCTATTTTTCTTTCTTATTTTATCGGCCGAATGTGACAACGTTCATGAAAATCGGGCCCGCAGCTTCTTAGTAAATAATGGTTTATATTTCAATGCATTGTATTTACTATTGTAATCTTTTGATCCAGAGAATGGTAAGGAGTCCACTTGCTTGAAGGGTCATGCTGTACCGCCGACTCAGCTGTCATGTGGTGGAGCTCAAGAAAAAATGCTTTTGAGTGTGGCTATTTCACACCATAACCATGGGGATCGAAAAGATGCTAGTGAAGCAATTTTATGGGATCTGCGCACATACACCCGAGCACATTCCCTTAATATTCATTCAGACTGTGGTATCAGACAGGTAAAATTCTTTCTGTTTTTTATTTAAATTGCCTATTGACTATACCTTTTTTTGCTCAGTGATTCCACCTTAAGGTTGGCTGGGATAAGTCAGGCCGAGCTCATCTCACAATCAGACTTATCCAAAAGTGTTTTAATGTTCAAAAATTCAAGGCACTGGGCCAGATCATTTCCCTGGGTCTCCTTGACATATCCGTGATATCCTTGAAATGCAAAGATATTTTAGCTGTGGTGTTCACCAGGTTTTGAATCCCAAACCCTCTGGACAGTAACAAAGCACTCTAACCACAGTGTCTCCATGATCCATATTGCAACACCTCAAGATTGGTGTAATTTAAGTATGGAAATCTCTTTGAAACCGTGGTGAACTAAAATCGTCACTTGTATTTTTGGAAAACTCATGTACGCCTTCATGTATTTACGTATTCTGTAGCCATATTGTATTATATGTATTGAAATCATGCAATATGAAATTAAAACAACTGAAATGGCCGCATAATATCTTCCGCATGCTGGTGTCTATACATCTACCAGCATCTAGGCATCCACTCCAAGATCCTGAGCGCTTGAGATTATTGATGTGTGGTTTTACTTGAAGTTCACATTCACTTAATTTGAAAGTTGCCTAAGAGTTGGACATGCTATGGTATCATCTATTAAATTGGCAACCTCTAAAGTAGGTTGAGTTGATTTTGAGCTGTTCTATCAGATCAGACGTTTCAATGGCTAACTCTGCCAAAGCGTTGACTCAACGAGGTGAGGACAATGGTAGAGTTAGCCATTGAAACACCGGGTCTAATACAACAGCTCACCTGATGGAAATCCCGTGAAGCATTCATCCACATCATCATTATTTCATCAACTTTATGCTTGTAATTTGAGCATGATTACATATTTCTCCACCAATTAAGCATTAGTTGTTTAAGACTCAAGTACTCATAGCACGTGTAATTTAAAATGAGTATTGCAATAATGAAGCTAAGAATTATTTAGAAAGCATACTGATTTTAACTATCAAGACGAGCTTATATGTTATACTATTTCCCCGTCATTATGGTTCCACAATTTTAGTAAAATTTACTCAAATATTTGACATAATGCCGTTACCTTTATGGATGTATATGTTTTTGCTATCAAATAATAAGTAATTTATATCCATTTCTCTGTAGGCAAAGTTTTTATCTGGCATATCATCTGAAACCATAATTGCTATGTTTGATGATGATAGTATTTGTTGCTGGGATTTACAAGATTTGGCATGCGCAAAGATGATTTCGCAGCCTGCGGAGGAGCATAGTTATTTGAAGACAATTTCATGCACAAAGTGAGTATTTTATTCACATAATATAATAATTAAAAACGTACACAAGTAACCTTTTTGGATGTACAACGAAAATGATTCATCAATGTCACAGTGTACAAAAGATAACAGCAATGGTTCCATGACAAAATTATGGGTATGAGGGACGTAACAAAGAATCTAAACTTAACAGTTTTAGGAGTTTTAAAAGAGAAAAAGCTACGAGAGTTAAATATCAAATTTAGGAATGTGTTGGAGATCCCTGTCGCGGATTTTAAGACCTGGACGTTAAAGAAGAGAATTCTGAAGATCATGAAAAAGACAAGTATTTGTTGGTACATATATGCTGTGTATTATGTTTAATAATCCTGATATTGTTTGACCCTGTGACAGTCACTTTTTCGTGGCAAACGGCTCAGGAAAGGATATTGGCGAAATGACGAGGGAGGAAATGGGGTTTATAAATGGGATGGATGGAAGTGAATCATGTGTTGAGCCAAAGGAGGAGATGTAACTGGAAATCCCTGTTTGGGGAATCCATCAGTGACGCGGGCCATTAAGAATTTAAATGTAAATTTGCCTTCTATGAATGGTAATGATGCACAAAAATATCAGGCTGAAATCCCTGAAAGAAAAAAATGCATGAAAACCATTCTACTGTGGGATCTCAGTTATCTGGCACAAACACAGTCAAGGTGTAGCCAGATTATCAAAAATGCCGGATTATTAGAAACATATAAGAAACAAATGCAATGCACAAAAACTTTTTAAGGCATACTTTGTAACCATACTTTTTTGGATGCCTACTGCCCCTTCTGCGTAGGGTGTGAGTAAAGGTAGATAACTTAATTAATAAAAATGATTATGGTCAATATAGGCAGAATAAATCCTGGAAACAACTGAGGCTCTCTAAAGAACACATCCATGCATAATAATAAAAAATACTTACTAATTAAAAATCTTTTATTTAAAGCTGACAAAATTAAATTTACCGAAGGGAGGTCGCCAGCCTTGCATGCCGGATTAATGGACATGTCGGGTTACCACAAGGCCGAATTACAGAGATTGTACTGTATTTTCTTTGAAAAGTTTCCTGCTCTCATTTAGGTTACTGGGACCACATGAGGAAGATCTAGCTTGTTAATAATTATTTCAGTTGGAAAACAAGCCTTTTTCACAGTAAGATGTGGAATTGGTCGTTTCATCAAAAGGACGGGGTGAGACAAGAGTTGACAGGATTAAAAATGGCTTTCGACTAATCATAGGATGTATAGCCTCCTGGCTTAATATAAATGGCATCCCAGTGGATCATATGGATATGTCAAGCATGTGTAAAAATGTTGGAAGAGAAACTGATGTAGTGAAACCTTCGTTATCTATAAAAAAAAATTCTGGGTTATTCTTCTTCATAGAATAATCTTCCATTTCTCTTGGTGCAGCAAATTCAGTTTCACTATTTGTGGCAGCGTTGAGAATCTCCCATCCCTACCTGTAACCTGGAGGCATTGTCAGGCTTTCTCCTATCTAACTCCAGTGCTTCCTTCCCCTTTTCCTTCTTCTGTCTTCCCCCCTCTCCGCATACATGGGTGTATAAGTCTTGTACTTGGTTACTGGATTAAAGAGGGGTATCCCTTAGGCCCACCCTCATGTCTTGTATCCAGTGAAGGGTAGTAGCTCTTTGCCAAATGATTTTTTTAAAGCTGTGTTTAATTAAATTTAACCATATTACTATTGCTTTGAATGCTCTAGTTACTGATTCATCCATCATAAATTTGCAGTGATTTATGTTGTTTTGTAATGTCTGGGACCTACCTCGTTCAAAGGTTGGTTCCACTATGACAGCTTCCATATTTTTCCTTGATCCTTCCATTTATGATAATTTGTAATATTTTCTACTTCTATGGTTTTCCGTCATTATTTGAGGTGTGAATATTTCAATACAATGATGCTTAGTTTTTGTATTACCTTACAGGAATGGGAGAGCAGTGTTGGTTGGTGGAAAGTCCCATTTGTTAGTAGCATTCTCTATGGAAACTTTTGTACCTATGAAGGTTATAGAGTTGCCAGATGAAATGTGTGGTGTGAAGGAGCTGGAATTTTTACCTGAACCTTTTGATGGTGGCTCAAACCATGTAAGTCATCTAGTACATTCTCCCTGGTGTCACCTGCAATGGCACCTAGTGGTGGGTCACTCTGTAGGATAGGGGGATGAAAGAGTTTTTTGTCAAAGAAGTTTTATATGCATCCCTCTGAGCATTGGACCCATGACGAATGTCACCTTAGAAACTGGAAAATTACCCAGTTTACTGGGAGAGTGGTCTGATTTTTTAAAATCATTTGGTAGGTATTTCCAGTATCATTTTTCTTCACCTTTAATGGGGTTCAGAGGCATAATTCATGTTGGAGGTAAGGGAGGCTGTAGATAAATGCATGCCATTATCTTTTCACCAAAAATGTCATTTCTGTCCTGCTAGTTCATATATATCCTCAAGTGCTGGTAATCCATATTCACTTTCAGTGTGAATAGGTGTGTAAAGTGTTGAAGGGGGAATTACATAACTTAGAATTTAAAATGGATTATTGCTGCTGTTAAGTTAGATTGGATGACAATTAGAATAATGTCATTAATTACTAGACTATCGTGCCAGGTTCTGAAGAAAACTTTTTATATTTTTAGATTTAAATATTTTGAGGTACTATTGTACCCATATTTTGATGCAATATTTCCTTAATTTAAAAAACTTATCTTGAATTGAAAAGTTGTAATCTGATTTTCTTCATATGTAGTTAGATTCTTTTGAGCTTTAGAATTCCTCAGCTCATCTAAGGACTGATCTACTAAGAATTAAATAATTTTTTATCGGTATAGTTCCTATACTGTTTTATGAAATTCTTCTGAATGATAAATAATGTATTATTTTCTTGGTGCAATTGTTGCAGGTACTGGGAATCCTTTCATATGATGGACAGGTCTATTTTCTTGACTTAAATACGTCAACATTTATTGGAAAGATAAAAACTGAGAAAAGCCAAATCTGTGAGTATAACATCCTAATTCTTTCATCAATTGTCTTAAATACTTGGTTTTATCATTGATGATGTGTGATTTTTTATTTATGAATAATTACACTGTAAAACCTGATTAACACATTCTGTGCCTACAAAATTTTAAAGGCTCCATGACTGAAATTTTGACAAAAATTTAATATATGTTAGTTTTATTTTAACCGAGCAATCTCATATGATTTCATTCTGGGACCATGTTTTCGGACTTCCTTTGACGAAATAATCCATCATTTTTTAATGAATTTGAAATTAAAGTATTGTAAGTATCCTGTCAAATTTGTAATAATAACCCACCACACGCACATTTCTTTTTGCTATTTTTTCATGCTCCATCAGTATTGTAGAGAAAAACCAATCAGGCCTTCTAATTTTGTGAAAAAAAACTTTTTAGCAACATACAGCCAAAATTAATTTGCTAGCCTGGAAATGATAGTAATTGATGACATTTTATAAGTTTTATTGCACTAATCTAAACATTATGAGCATTATTGACATTACGTATGGATGTGTTGTTCCAAATTATGGATAATTTGCTTGACCGATATGACATCCTCCGGAATAGTTTTTAGTGTGATATACTTAGGTCAATAAATAAAAAGGGTGAACAAATAATAATTTTAATAAGTATGCATGTTAATTTTTAAAGAATGACGGTGGCTTACATTTAAAATGGGTAGTTTTCATTTGGTACTTATTTGTATCATGGAATTACATTTTTTTTTAATTATATTGATTTTTAAATTTAAAAAAATTTTGGGTAGTTGATAATTTTTAGCGCTCAAGTTTGATGATAGCCCAGAAAACACAGTCCAGGCTCATACAGGTGGGCGGAGCAGTAGGAGGATGTGTCCTTGTGGGCATTCTTTTAGATGTATTCCCTACTCTTCTTCTATTTTCATCTTTTTTGTCATTCCACTTTGTCCATAGCCTCAATGAAAGCATTTCTAAGGGGCCTAATTTTGAACAGGCTGTCTGTCAGAAGGTTGTCAGAGGCACCTGGGTTTTCAGTGAAATAGGGGCTTGAAAAATTGTCATGAATTGATATCACAACATGTGCCTCCTGCAGAAATTGTACCATGGATGAGTATTCCAATAATCTAGTACATGGTCAAATTTGATAACTCCAGTGATTGCTAAAATGTGGTAAAATTCTTCCTGAGTTAAATCTTTTCTTCGAGTAATTCCTGCCTCAGGACACACTTTACTCAGCATGATCGACTTTACAAAGTGTTTAGTTTGGATTACTATTAACTCTATGGTCTTGTCAGTCAGAAGCAGTCAGAAATAATGTAATGGGAGAGAAGAAGAGAATTTACGGTATGTTTGCTTGTATATTGTCTAAGAACCAAAGTAAAAATGGTGAATGGAGTGCAGCAGTGGGTCTTTGCCGTTACCTTCAGCAGGGTCATCTTCCTCGGAGCTATAAATATATAGGAGGTGCTGATAAAAAGATCCCTGTCAGAATCCTTTTGCTCTGACATTTCACTGAATGCAGCATATATGTCTTCAAGCCACATCAGTTTCTCTGAACTGCCCCTCCGATATGAGGGTAACTGCGGGGAAGCTGATCTCTTATGTGTGATGTTCCTTAGGAGCAATTGAAATAAAATAGTCATAAGGGTTTTGAATATCATGGAAAAAACAAATTTTTAAACAATACGCATCAATTGAAAGTGCGAGTGAACCTATGGAAAAGAAAAGCTGGCTACAGTGCATTAACTGTGAATAATGAAAGCTAAATTTCAATGTTGCAAGGGCTCAAGTATAGTTATTTTAGAAATTTTTCAGGTATGATTACATAATTCAAGAGTCACTGCAAAGAATCATAGGGATAGAAATAGTTTTTTCCATGAAAACAAGCTTTAAAGATGCTGTACTTCAGAAATATGTGAGGGAACATCTTACCTTAGCTGAAAATTTTCAAAATCATTTATATTATATATTTGAACCTGTATTTTCTGCCAAGGAAATTGTGTCTTAGTTTAATGTTTTTCTGTTAAATGGGCTGCCTTTATTTCCAAAGCACTTAGTGTAGAGTTTCCATTTGGTTTGCTACATCACCTTGGGTGTGGCCTTGTCTGAGGGTATCACAAAATGTATGCCTTGAAAAAGAGTATGCATAGTTGTATTGTAATCATTGATTATACTTTTTCAGACAAGTTCTTCTGTAGCAGCAGTGGTTGCTATGTTGCATGTATTCTTCGGACTGGGGAAATGAGTATTTATAATGGATCACAAATACTGGCTGACAAAAAGCCCAGTAAAGTTAAAGTTTCTGTGGACAAGAATGCTCAGCAGCCAGTTACAACATGTGGAAGAATTACTAATGAAGAAAGGCATAGTACTGGAGCTGAAAGGAAACTTCTGATGGATGGTACTTGTAGGAATCAACCTGTGTCAATCAAGAACTCTGCAAAAATGAAGGAGGTAGATTTTTGTTTGTAATTATTTCATATATCATCCATTTGGTAATCTTAAGTGGCAAATTGCACACTGTCAGAATATCACTTACGTGATGTCATTGTAGGAAAAAATACAGCTTAAAAATTTATTGACTGTAACCCAAGTCTGGTAAAATTATAGTTGAAATTTTCTGGATACATAATACATACATTTTTTCATGTCAGTAGGATATTCCAATAATACTAAAAATGTAATAACATCATCCTTTTCATTTGAAATTTTTTATTCAGATGTGGAATTTAATTTTCAATGTGAGGTTATCCCGCTCATGTTACTAACTGTCATTATTATCCTTTTCTCACCAGAGGATTTTTCTTACTCTTACATCTACAATTTTTTATTGGAATATCAATTTTCACCATGGTATGTACGTTAGATTTTGTCAGAATGTTAAGCTGTGACCTCCTAGATGCCTTTTGATAAGAGCTTGCTAATTCTGATTTCAGATTTATCTTCACCCTATAGGTAGTGTCAATGACTTATGCAAAAGCAATTTTTTTCAATTTAATCCATAATTTCAGTTTTTGCGCAGAATTTGAGGTTTTAGGCTTAAAGAGCAACTTCTGCCACAGCTGCAGGGAACCTCATACACTCCCATGGATTGAAGCTACGTGGGACAAAGCAAGCGTTCTATCTCCCAAAGGCTTAAAGAGCATGAAAGAGCAATGAAACTTCATCAGTGCGTCGCATCAGCGGTTGCTGAACATTATGACTCCAGCCCTGGGCATAAAATAATGTTTAACGCTACACGGGTATTGGCGAAGACAGAAGAATATCATCTGCGTCTTATACGTGAATCCGTCAAGATCGCGAAAAGGCCATACAATTTCACTAGGGAGGATAGATATAACCTCAGCCACATATGGAGAAGGTTCCTGGCCCAATCTAATGACCAACAGCTATCGGCTTTCGTGAAAATTCAAATCGGGTCAACAATGGGTTAATGAAACCTATTTTAGATCGGGACGAGAAAGGTTTCCCTCCCATTCTCTTGAAAATGCTCCCAGTAGGAGGAGTGAAACGCTGAGCAGATAATGATACCTACGCAGTATTTCCCGAAAGCAACCACCAACCTTGAGCTGGACCATCTACACTACAGAAATCGCAACCAGACTCTTAGAACAATCAAACAGTATTGAAAGCAGTTATGCTTTGATTTAACATGGGCATTTACTAAGGCCTAAACACCATTTCAAAAATAGAAAACATTGCATTAAATGGCTTTCTCAAATATTCGTGGTCAGTACAAGGCCGGCCATTTTTTCAGATTTGGAGAAGTAATATTAGATAGGGGAGAATTGGTAGCCTTGAAGGTTGAGTGCTTATTTGGTGCTTGAGTAATGCAGGTTTTAAATCATGGGTGAAGCACCCCTAATCAAAATCCTGTAAGTGCTCGAGGTTTCCTCAGGGAAGGAACTGTTCCCCCAACCCTGTGTAGTTGGAATTAACTCTCATGTTGTTCAATCTGGGGAGTTATAAAATTACTAATCCAAACCAACGTTCAGGTTAATACTGACTGAGTGATGTTTTCCTGATCTCCAAATGATCACAATAAAGTTTATGTTCACTTGCTAAAATTTGGTTGGAGAACCTATACTCCAATAAACCCAAGTATGAAGGACCCAGAACTGAGTTTTATGGGGCTGAAGAAGTACATCACTGAAAAGATGAAATAAATGACCTTCGCATGTTTTTACCTATGCATTGATATGGTTCACCACTATCTAATCTACCCCACAAGTATAAGGCTGCACCACCAAATTATAGCCCACACGTCTTACTTCCGCTTCTACAGACTTCTCCTATGCCATTGGAAATGCTTTTGGGTCATTAAATTTTCATTTTTTAGGTGTAATAGGTTTTATTGAAGGAGTTTGTTTACTGCCTTTATTAAAAACTGCATCTGTATACCAACTTTTTAAAACTGGTTATAGGCCCTTTTTTAATAATGTGTACATAATAATAATAATAATGTATATTTACTCCATAACTGTTTACATTGTTTAAGAACAAATAACTGTGAGCTTTAGGCAGCTTTTATAGGCAAACACTTCATGAATCCATGCTGTATTTATTATTTATGTTTGCTATTTTCATTTTTCTCCCTTTTTAGGTGAAATCAGAGTTGAATCACAAGAGGTTGAGGTTGCTTTTGCGCCATCATGGAGCTTTTCCTGTACGCTATCGCACCTTAGCCTGGAGGACTGTCTTCCTCCAGTTACCCTACAACCAAAAAGCTTTCTCTGGTCTAGCTTCTAGAGGAACTCATCCTGCCTATTTTAATTTAGAGCTTAAGTATCCATTGGAAAACCGTTCTGAACTGAAGATCTTGAAAAAGTAAATATATTTTTTTGCTTGATAATATAAGTTATTCTGAGATATTTTCAAATGATATTTGATACTTATTATTTTCAGAGTGGTGTCATGCTTAGCCCACTGGTCTCCTTTATTTAGTCAAGTGGACTATCTTCCTCTTTTTGTTTATCCTTTCATCAAGCTTTTCATCCATGATATTTTGGGCTGCTTTGAAGCTGTGGCAACAATATTATGTGAGTAAATCTTAATTTTATCCTTCATTATTGACTGATCAATTAGTGTTCTTTAACAGTTTGTTTATTTCTATGTATATTTTTTTGAATTAGTAAGCCTTCATGGGGACCCTCCTCATTTTGAACCTCATTAGAAAATTTGTATGATGCTTGAAATAAATAAATGACTTAATATGACAGTGATGAAACTTTTAAGATACACAAGCAAATCAAACATATAAATATGAATGAAAAGGTTAACTGATGTACAAATCCATTGGCGAGATGTATTAGGATTGTTGACCACTTATGATGATCACATAAAACTGCAGAAGTTACATGTGTTATTCACCGACTCATATTTTGATGAAACTTGGCAAATTTCATCCTTCCATGTAGGAATGAAATATGTAGCGTTTTGTATTTTTTAGCTATCTTTAATAGTTTTTTTTCACGACCATTTGAAATTTGGGTGACACTGCAGTTTTTCAATGAATTCAGTCTCCAGAGCCACTTGTACCTCCAGAGGGAAATAACACTGTTCTGCAAAAAAATAGTTCAAAAAATGCCCCGCTATAATTTAGGGTGTTTCTGGCTAATTTTGGGTCGCTGAATCTGAAAATGACCTCCGTTTTTTTCTATCACCCTCCATTTTTATGCAACCCCTAAATTGGGGAAAACAACCTCTTATCTAAACTTATCGCTTTTCAAGGGACTTCTACTAATGTTCGGAGGTCATTTTCAGATTCAGCGACCCAAAATTAGCCAGAAACACCCTAAATTATAGCGGGGCATTTTTTGAACTATTTTTTTGCAGAACAGTGTAATTTGCCACAGCCATACTTTTCATCAAATTCGTATGAAAATTTGCAGATTTAATAAAGAAGTCATGCAAATTCCAGATACTAATTGAAAAATATCATAGAGTATATTGAAAATTCTCTAAAGTCAGATGTTTCATAAGATTTTAGAAAATTTTGCGTCAAAAATATGGTTCTGAAAAACATCAGATTTTTACCTGAGGCAATATGTGAATCAAGCTAAATTATTTTTTCTAATATTCCATAAGGTATGACCCAACACCTGTAAAAATAACATTCATGGCTTTTTGCTTGCTTTGTTGTTAAAAAAAATTTATGGAAACAAAATCTCTTTTCACTCCAATGCCCTTAAACGTGGGAATATTGTAGCATTATAATAACACCGCCAAGGTTTTCTATAACACTGAAATCACATGGTTTTAAAATGAATTTTAGCAAAAAATAAAACCACTTTCATGGACCTCTAACAATCGCCCATTGAATCAAATCCGCTCATCCTGGAGCCCAACAATACAAATCCACTCAGCTGGCAGTAGCCGGAGCACAAACGCTCACCTTCAAAGCTTGGAGAATTGGAGGTGAGAGTGTACGCTCTGGCTATTGCCAGCTTGGCGGTTCAGTATTGTTAGGCTCTGAGATGAGCGGATGATTCAGTGAGTGATTGTTGAGCGTTTGTGCAGTGGAGGTATCGATTTATGAGTAGTAAATAAACAGCATTCTTAATGTAATTCGTCTAATTACTGTGTTCCAAATTAAATTCTATGCTAGGTATAACTATAATAATAAGTATGTACTGTCTTGATAATGAATTATATGAAATTAAAGTAATTTCATCAATTGTGGCCAATGTAAACGTGTTGGATTAAAAAAAATATTTTTCTCCAAGAACATAGTTAGAAAATTATCATTTATGGGAAGATGTAGTGAATATTCTTTAAATAAATTTTAAAACCAATAATAATCTTGAAAATTATTCTTATAACTATGACATATTATATCTATAAATTGATTTACCTAGATTAAAATATATGGTGAATATTGATTTTTAAAGAAAATTTGTTTTACAGATGCTTTCGGCCCATAAGGAGATTTTATTTAATTGAGGTTTCATTATAATTTAAGTTTTTTATGGTAGTGGGGTGCACTGGGAATGATTATAAGGCAAGGGGGAAAACTTACTCAAATGAGGATATTTTAGAAACTCTTTCATAAGGAAGTTTAAATTAGGGAATTTAATGCTACGAATGTATTTGCCTTTTGTTTGAAGTACAACCTTGTGGATTATAGCAAAACTCTGAGTTTTATATTTTTTTCCCAACAGTTAACTTTTGCCAGCATTGGTTTGAATTCTTCCCATTTCCACCCATCAATGTGCTTGCTGCAATTGAAAATCTTCTTTCATATCATGATCCAAGTCTTCTTGCTTTTTTTGTGAGAAAAGGAGTCAACACTAAGGTGTATGCTTGGCCACTGCTGCAAGTAGCATTTTCTGAGGTTAGTGCTGGTGATGTATTTAATTTATCATTTTCATTTCGATTTTGTGCAATTTTATTATTCCATGGCATATATTAGGTCATTTTTACCAAAGAATGTAAAAAATCCTAACAAAGACGATTATTGGAGAGTCAGGCTCATTGGAAATGACTCATTTAGCAATTATCATCTCAGAAAAAGATGCATTTTCTCCATATCCAGTTCATGACTTCTGCATGATATGTCCCTGTAGTTATGGAAATGTTAATATTGGTCTATGGTCTTATGGTTGACAAGACTGGATATTAATAATAATAATAATAATTAATAATTATACATTTATTGTTCTAGGACCTTGTCCTATGGAACATACCAAATATTACAGTTAAGTCTCAGCAGTGAACAACATAGAGAAAGTGAAAATACAATTTAACAGTATTAATGACAAATATATTACAGTATTTTAATTACAATCATATTTTTTGAGTAAATAAACAAACATTTTCATTTTGAATTGATTAACAGTTTTACAATTAACAATATCATCCGGTATTTCATTCCAAAATCTTATAGCAGAGTTTAAAGTGGACATTTGGAACACCGTAGTTCGGCAATTTGGTATTTTAAAACGCCTTCTAGCTCTTACCATTCTACTGGTTTCACTCTGGTTACATATAATCATATTGTAAAGATAGTCAGGTGTTTTGGATGACAATATTTTATAAACAAAAACAGATAGCAGGAATTTAGTTTTCTGTTGGGGTTTCAACCACTGCAGCTTAATGTAGTAAGGAGTGACATGCTCCCGGATATTTATATCATATATATATCTAATCGCAGAATTTAACAGTGTTTGTAACTTCTGATATAATTCACCAGTTAGGTCGGAAAAAACAAGGGAACAATAGTCCATATGTGGGATATTATGTAGAATCTTATAACTTAGGAATATGTATTCACAGTGGTTACCAGGAATAAGCCCCTTAATTAACACAATATGTTATAAAGACTTTATTCCGATGGAAAATTTATAGAAATGCATGACAATAATGTGCACATCAATAAATTACAGATATTTGGGCTAAGGCTTATGGAAGAATAATTTTAATTCTTCTGGTGTTATCAACAGAAATTGCTTCTCTGACTCTTGCTAGGAAAGACACAATGAAGATGTAAGGTAATGAGGGGCACAGGACCAAATTGCTGACCATGACTATGACCAGAGAGCATCATTTAGGGTGGAACATGCTCCCCTATTCTGCACTAAAATATATTTAACCTGAAAAATGGTTGCTCTGATATAAAATTAGTGAATTTTGGGTGCAGATGGCTCAAACACTATGTTTACTTCTAGAAAATGCTCTCTCATCTTGACTTAAAAAAATAATTTCTTTCAATAATTGCTCTTGAGTGGTCTCTAAATGTTAAACAATTGACTTTATGTTTTATCCCTGGAAAATATACTTATAATTTTTTTTAGCATCTTAATTATACTCCCAAAAGGATATTTCAAGAGGTTTATGAGGGAAAGTAAAAAATATGTTGTACACGAGTTTGAAAATGTTAATTGACATTACTAGTTGTCCTGCCTTCTTGTGGCCAACTAAGTCATCCCAGACAGGACAACTTAGTTGATGACATTATGAGACTTGATGGCCTGATGAAAACAGTCGTAGAAGGATGGGTGGAAGGGAAGAAGGACAAGGGACTGCCACAAATGAGTTACATACGACCAGGGGCACAGCCAGAAATTAAGGCTGGGGGGGCGGGTTTAGGTGCACTAATACCGGGGTGTTTGGTGGTGTGGAATACCCACCAGGATAAGCGATAGGTGCGAGATTATTAAATTGGGGAATTTTAAGATAAACGGTTCAAAATGGTGAATTTTACGGCCTTCTGAGCGATATTTTATTAACCCTTACACTATTCTATTCTATTAGTAATATCAATGCAACTGAGTATAATGGCTTAAACTTAAAAATTTCTCTGAGCTCTGGGGGAGGTTTTAACCCCCAAAACCCCCCTCGCTGCGCGACTGCATAGGACAGGGTATGAAGGATGTAAAAGAGAAGAAATATGTCACTATAAAAAGGCTAGCGGATAGGAGAGAGGAATGGAGAGCTGCATCAAACCAGTCTTAGGATTGTAGACTAATGATGATGATGAATTGACATTAGTTTTTTTATGCACCATTTTCAGAGTGAATGATTTACAAAAATGCCTGGTGCAGAACAAAAATATTAATGGGTGCCTAAATGGTATATAAGTGTCAGTAATTCATGAAAACTAATCATAGAGTTATTACATTACTTACGAAGTGGAATATTTTATCATGAGGTTATTTATGATGCACCAAAATTTTATGGTCTCAGACATCGTTGCTCATAATTGCTTTGGTCAATAAAGTTTCCCTACAAATAGAGTGACACTACAGCTGCTTTATTTGAAATTTCAGCTTCTTCTCTTGTTTTGTACTATTCTTAGGTTTCATTGCAATGACGGAAATTTAATACAATAATGTGATTGAATGTGTAACGGAAGACTTATGCAATGTAGTGGATTCTTAATATTTTGGTAAGGTAAGGTGGGGTAAGTGCGACCCCTAAATAGCATACATCAACTTTAACAAGCTTAGGAAAATTTTCTAGGCTAGCTAAAAACAGGAGATTCAATGTATAATATGTATGTGAATCACTGAAAATGATAATTAGATTAAAAATCCTCTCTTTGTAAAGTGGTAATTTTTATAAATTTTTACTTACAATCCTGCAGAGGGATCGCACTTACCCCGTACATGGGGCAAGTGCGTCCCATGGCTGATGTGCAATATATTTATACATTACGCGGCACATGGGGTAAGTGCGATTTGCCCAGAAATTCAGCTGTACATTACTTTTTAAATTACCAAATTATGTTTAACCATTCTTGAGAAATCAACTTTTATCTTAGGTAATGTAAGTAGATTTTTTCTCTCGCGTTTTTTGGTTAATTATGGCACAGTATGGAATTGTTGTTTAATGTGTTTTTTTAATGATATTAACAGTATTCAACTGTTACACATTAATTCAAAAGTGTATTTAAAATATCTAGTGTGCATAAAAGCTGGATAAATAAATAAAAAAAATTATAAATCTTGCACATGACAACAAATCTGAATACAAACTAGATTGTAATGAACAAAGAATTTCTTCACTATTGTAATTTACGTTATTAATATAAAAAAGCAAAAGCAAAAAACTCATGGTCTTCAACCAATTGAACATTGAATATTTATTTGTTTATTTTAAGTTCTACCCCGAGAAAGATAGGCAAAACGTTAACTTTCCTCGACGGCCGACAGAGGGCTTCGGTAATATTTTTACATCATCTTCCCTATGTCTGTGCCCATCTGGAAGGGTAAAGGCGACGTCGCAGAATGCTCCAACTACCGCCCGATCCGGCTTTTATGACACGCCATGGAAATATTCGAAATAGTGATTGATGCTAGGCTCAGACACATTGTTCACATCACACCCAACCAGTGTGGATTTGTAAAGAGGAGTGGCACAACAGACGCAATACACGCAGCTAGGCTGCTCTTGGAGAGGCACCGAGAGAAGAACAAGCCAGTGCATGTGTCTTTCCTTGATAGGGAGAAGTCCTTCGATCGCATGCCACACGACCTTATCTGGCATGCCCTCAGATCTCACGACGTCCCTGAAGTCTACGTGTCATAGGTGAAGCTTCTCTACACCAACGTCATCAGCTCCGTCCGTTGCCCTTCAGGAATATCACCGCCTTTCCCAATAACTGTTGGCGTCCACCAAGGATCGGCCCTCTCTCCGCTCCTTTTCATCCTGTGCATGGACACACTCACGGCCTGTCTCCAAGAATCACTTGCTTGGTCACTACTGTTCGCCGATGATGTCTTCCTTGCCAGCACCACCAGACCCGAATTACAGCAGCGAACTCAACTATGGAAGGTACGACTCGACAACTTTGGGTTGCGATTAAACACCAAGAAGACTGAGTACATGGAGTGTGGACCTCAAACCGATGGCATGATCAGCATCGACGGCGAGGACCTTGAAAAGGTCGAGAAGTTTAAATATTTGGGCTCTGTCATCAGCAACGATGGAAACACAACCGCCAACACACGAGCTCGAATTAATGCAACATGGCTGTAATGGCGCCAAGTGACTGGCGTATTGTGCGACCGTCGAATGCCCGAACGATTCAGGGCCAAAGTATACAAGACCGTAGTCCGCCCAATGGCCCTATATGGAGCAGAATGTTGGCCAGCCTCAGCAAATCAAGAACAGGCCATGCATGTCATGGAAATGAGGATGCTGCGATGGATCCTAGGCATCTCCCGCCTGGATCACATCAGGAACGAAGACATTCGGCCGTAATTTTCAACGTTTACATTGAGAAAGCCATTAATGAAATCAAAGAAAAGGAATTGGGAGTGAATATCCATGGAGAAAAAATTAGCATGCTAAGATTTGCCGATGACATAGCCGTTATAGCAGAAACAGAGAAGGATTTGAAAAAAAGTCTGGCTAATATGGGTAGGGTAATAAGTATATATCAACTGAAAATAAGCACGAAGAAAACCAAGATCTTAGTATGCAGCAGAAGAGAAGAAGTCAAGACTAACATTAAAATAGGGAGGCAAAAACTGATAGAGGTGGATGAATTCTGTTATTTGGGAAGCAAGATAACTAGTGACGGGAGAAGCAAGAAAGAAATTATCAGCAGAATAGCCCAGGCGAAGAGAGCATTCCACCAAAAGAGAGACCTGCTTACAGCGGGAAACTTAAATATGGAAGTAAAGAAACAATTCATAAGAACCTACATCTGGAGTATGCTCCTTTACGGAAATGAGGTATGGACAATGACCGCAGCGGAGAAAGCAAGGATAGAGGCCTTTGAAATGTGGTGCTACAGAAGAATGATGAAAATCAAATGGATTGACCGAGTTAGTAACGAGGAAGTCCTAAGCAGAGTGGGAGAGAAGAGAAGTCTCATGAAAACCTTAATAAGAAGACGGACAATAAGAAGAACAACCTTATAGGCCACATCTTGAGACATGATGGCCTGATGAAGACAATCGTCGAAGGGCAAGTGGAAGGCAAGAATGGAAAAGGAAGACCTCGGACAAAATATATGGAACAAGTAACGAGAGATGTGAAAGAGAAGAATTACGTAGGTGTGAAAAGATTAGGTGATAGGAGAACTGAGTGGAGAGCTGCGTCAAACCAATCCTAGGATTGTTGACCAGTGATGATGATGAAGACCATCAACGCCACGCCAGTAGACGCCCTGGATCGGGCCAAGTGGAGAAGACTTTGCAGAACAGCGGACCCTGCAATAGCGCGGGACAAACGCTAGGATGAAGAAGAGATCTTCCCTAGGTATTTCGCTGGAATCCTCATTCCGTGGACAGGTGAAACTTAATTCAGTTCCAAAAAATGTCCTCAAAAAGCAAACCACAGCATCACCTTATTCATTAATCTCCAAAATTGTCCCTACATAGTGAGCAACTGACTTTTTGCTGCTGAATGTAGCCAGAATCCAATCTCCACTTTGAATGTCAGTCACCGAATTTGTTAAGCTTTTTCGACTCATGCCATCTTGTTTCAGGCATTAATACCATGTCGTCTACATCCTCCTCGTCAGAAGACATGATATCCAATGCCCTATCATAATAAATCAACAAACTGAAGTAAGCTATCTTTATCAGATAAACCTTCAAAATAAGAGTTAATGAGAGGACTAATCAAAAGACCTAGTTTTATAAACTTCGGTGTTTTGCAACATTTATTGAAGAAAGTTTAACGCAAGAACTGCCAGACAGAAACTAAAAGTTTATTGCAAGAACTGTTAGACAGAAACTAAAAATTCAATCCATACTCCAACCTGGGGTAAGTGCGACAGGGGGTCGCACTTACCCCAGGCAACGGGGTCGCACTTGCCCCGGAAGGTAGGAATGGATGGTTACGACGGGGAAAGTGCGACCCCCCATCTAAACTAATTATAATGGCCCGAGTTCCTAAATTTAAAGTAAAGCAAGGAAAACCAATCCATGAAGAAGAGAAAACAAGATATAGTTCTTACCTAACACCTTCGATGCGTTGATTCAGAGGAAACTGCGGTATAGCCTCTCCTCACAACCAACTAAGACTACGAGATGAACTGACGGGTATATTTCCTAAGCATGTGGAACGAGAAATTAAGGGATAAGTATTACAAAGTCGTTGGCTCTGGTTTCATTACTATGTGTAGAATATGTTGCACGACCGCCACCTGCTTCGAGAACGGAAATACGATTTTCCTGAAGGGGGGACGCACTTACCCCGCAGTCGCACTTACCCCACCTCACCTTAATCCAAATGAAAGCTAACAGTTGATGAACAATTTAGATTTAGTCTTGTCATACAGGATTTTCTGAAAAAAAAAAATTGGGAATCAATGAACTCCTGCGTTTTGCTAAATATATTTTCATATTGCGGGAGTGATGAAAACAGATCATCACATCGAGTATTTCGTGCAGTCACTTTAATGACATTTACCAAGCAGCATAAACAACACTTTTTTTGGAGCATTTGAACTCGACTCAACTTCGAATGTATATCTTAATTTTGTGGCCATTCTTACAGATTCGTTTCTCTGGTAGTAGTCTTCTCTTCTGCAGCAATTTCATTGAATCTTCTTTGTTTCTCAGCATGTCAAAGATTTTCATACTACACCGTCAAATTTGGCTAAAAGCATTATTTTTTTAAATTGCAAAAACCATGTTTGACGGCATATTAGACGCTTTGGCATGTACGATGCACCCTTATTTAGAAGGCCACACACAAGGAAAAAAAAGTTTCATAGTCCGTGCACGTCCGACAGCGCGGTACCACGATAACTTAAAATATGGTTTCTTTTAGTTCTCATGTTTCGTAAAAGCCAAATAAACAATCATTGAATGCAATTACCTAGCATATTTTTATTAAGGAAAACTGACAAATGGCAAGTTATTTTGAACATGATGCGTAAAATTTCATTGATGAATAAACGAATGAACGGCTAGAAATCAAACGTAATAAGAAATAAAGCAGAAATAACAAAAAATACAGATTCAAATAAAATGTTGCCTATCATGCAATTAGACTTCAATCACTTTCAAAACCATCAAAATCCTTGTCACTATTGTCATCATTGAAAACGAGAATATCGTTGTTTTTGTTTTTTAGTAATCTTCAGTTGATCTTCCTGCAGTCACCAAGTACATATCATTTTTTCAGTAGGTGGTGGACCAAAATGCCTTGCTGCTGCTGTTTCCATGCACTTTTGCATAGTTTAACACTCCTAGTTTATACTGAATTGTATGGCTTAATGTCTTGTTTCCTGTAGTCATATTTTCCAGGGTATTTTTTAAACAAATATGTAGTTTTAAGCACAGATACCGACACGTTTATACAGAGTAGCACCGATACCAACACGTGTGTCGGCTGAGTGTCTGATGGCATACATTGAATGAGTAGTACATTGTTGTACTATGTGCTACTCCCCGCTTCTCCGCACCAAGGGCGGAACGAGCACTATTAGTTTCGTTTACTTTTTGATGGGAACGGTGCTGTGTCGGAAGGAAACTATCTCAGTTCTCTATGTTGAGCTATATTTTTGTTGGCAAAAATTTAGTTAAACCTGATAAAATAATTATAGCAGATGTAGAAAAATTTATATGCGTCTAGACCTATATGTGGGCTAAAAATAGCATTCAGTATTGAAAGTTAACCTGTGTCCTTCACGTATAAGACGAAGGTAACTTTTTTGAGACCAAAGTTAGGAAAAAAAAGTGTCTTATATGCCGTCAAATACGGTAATGGATTCCCACGGAGTCTAAATAATTACCGTACATGTCTGACTATAGTCCCCCCTTTTTTTCCAAAAATGTCTGTGGTAAAAGTAAAGGGGGGGATTATATTCAAACGCATTTTATTTTTTATTTTTCCCGAAACTGAAGCCTCAAAATTAGGGGGGAGGACCATATTCAGAGGTGGACTATATTCGGAGAAATATGGTATGCTTAGTATTTTTTCTTCAAATTTCTCATCTAATGTGTCTTTTAAGATTGTTTGGCGATAGCTGATGGGTACTGTAATTTTTATTGTTGAAATGGTAGAGGACTATAGATATGTTCCCAGGAACATGTTTTCAAGTTTGAGTTTTTATTTTAAAATAGTTTTGGAAATTATTTGGAAGTACTTTTATTTTATTCATGTGAGTCATACGTTTAATATTAAGTTAAGGCTTTCATGTTGATCTGCCAGTCACTTGAAGTTGCTATTTAGTGAATCCTGGCCAATGGAATTGCTGCATTCATGAGCATGTATCCCTACTGCTCTTCAATTACTTGCTAGCATTATTTTTTTAAAGCCTCTTGTTTGTCACACACATCAGGTGTTTGCTCATTGCTTCCTGTAATATTTTCGTGAAGCTGCCATTGATCTACCTAGTAAAGTCAAAAATTACTTGTTATGTATAGAATTTAAATTTTTTCTCGCTATGGCAGAGAAAAAAAAATACTTAACTGTACACCATGCACTACATGATGAATGTTGGCTTGCTACTATATTTTCATCTTTCAGGCTTAGCTCGTTAAGTTGAAGGTTCAATGAAAGATCTGAAAAGATAAAATGGAAATGAAAGCTGTGTGATGCATGAATGGAGCCAAATTGACCAAATAGTACTGAAATTTGTTTTAAGTTTCATTCTAATAATTTAGACCAATAACGCAATATTTAAACTCTTCCCGCTTCTTCTTCCCTATAATCAGAATGTTTTCTTGGCGAATAGGATCGGCAGATGGCAAATCCCCACTACTCTTCATGTATGTACTTCTAGAGCCTTTCCCGAATTTTTGGATTATCAAATTTGTTTAAACTTATTCCAGCATTTAGAAATGCTTCTGTTGTAGGGGCAACAAACCCATCTTTCCCTTCCTTCACTTTCTTTGACTGAGTTAACTGTCTGTTCAAATGATAGCTGTCATTTTGCAGGTCCCCTTTCTTTCCCCCTTTTTTGTGTATCACAATTGATGTGCTTTAACAAAGTATCATGTCTTTCAGATTCAAGTCTTTTATCCCAAAATTTACACAGTAATACTTTGTCTTTCACATAAAATCCTTCTGAGCCGAATTTACTCGCCCTGATATGAACGGCAACACTAGGTTTTCAGCATTTTAACATTCCTTCCCTTTGTTTGAAATGAAGATCCGTCCACGTATAATTAGAACCCCGTCTCCTCCTATCTTTTCTGTTCCTTCCTTTCCTTCACCCAACTGCAAGAGCTTCGTGCTTTCAAATAACAATAGATCTCTATGGATGTCTTCAAATGAGACGAATCGCACCGTTGATGGCACGGCACTATTGACGGCACATCGCTGTTGACGGGCACCGTGGTCACAGGCACGTGCACCGTCTACAGCGACAAATGCAGGCAGTGCTACATTGAGGCCGCTTTCTGACGATACACCTTTTTGCCAGCCGCCGTTCACGGCACGATGGCGTGAAATTCAGGCCACTTTCAGACGAGACGACGACCTGCTTGCCTCGCTGTGTGCCGTGCCGTGAGCGGTGGACCTCTTACACACACTTATACGGTATATATTATTATTGTACATAGTAAAAAGAGCCTTAATCATTTTGTGTAATGTTTGATTTTTATTCATACATACCATTTATTGGAGAGATTTGCCATTCCAATAATTTAATATGGTAATCTGAGGAAGGTGTACTGGCAAATCGGGCATCAAAGTTTTCTTCTTCGTTATCACTGTCCTCATTCAAAATTTCATTCCAGTAGCTGAAATTAAATATGAGCTTTCAGAATTCATTTTGATATCCTAATGGAGTTAATTAAATTTTTTCTAAATTCTATGATAATTTTATATCCCAATGCAAGCATAGTTTGAGAGGAATTGGCGATAATCGAATAAAGTGCAACATTTTGCTGTCTTTTGGCCTCCCTGGGATTTGCGAAGGTCTTTCAGAGTTGCAAATCTGAATTCTTATCGCCAGTTCTGGTCCTCAAAGGATACCAAAAAGTCAAAACTGTAGTAATTAATGAATAAGGTCTGCTATTTTCATGCTATTGCCCAAAAAGTTCCAGATTTACATGTTGGGTTCTAAGGGAACATTGTCAAGTCATGATGTGGGTACCTCATCATTATTGTGTAAAACACATGATTTGAATTGGGTTGAAGGGGTTGGCTTTTCCTTCACACCTAAATGCAAACCAACTTGATGAATGACCTAAGATACTGACTGCGGAGCATTTTCATACATATCAAGCCAACTGCCAGTTTTATATACGTATTTATGTATATTATTTTAATATATATGTTTTATATATATTATAGTTTTATATGTACGGCACCTTAAGCGCAAACATACAAATAAATTCATGGAGAAGGAAAGAAAAGGATAGGAACATATAATAGAAAAAGGATGTGGACAACGGTGCTATGGTAGATGGAAAAAGCCAGAAAATCAGAGGGTAAAAATGCGGCCTGACTGGGACTCAAACCCAGAACCTCCTGGTTGCCGGCTGGGTGCTCTACCAATTGCGCTATGAGGATGCTTAGATTTACCATTTGGCGGGGGTTTATGCTCAGAAAACTCCCTTTGCTTTTGGATCACAAGAGTAACCAATAGATGGCACTGGGGCAGCTCACCACTCACCAACAGAAGAAATGGACTAGGACATAAGGATGAAAGGAAAAGTACACACACGATAGCTGGAAAGAGACAGGAACATGCTTCAAGAGGAACATGAAGGACCTCCTGAAACATTCATCAATACCTCAAGAGGAGAGACAACCACTGCTCCAGTTGGCTCCTAAACCTCCACGACTTTACGGCCTGCCTAAAATTCACAAGGATTCTCAAGCCTAACTCCTACCTATTTAAAGAACTTGTCCCATATCATCAAAATTATAAAGGAGACCAAGTTTTTGGAAGATGATCTCTTTGTTAGTTTTGATGTGTCTTTGCTCACCAAAATACTTATTGAAGATGTCATCGAAGTCATTAAGACTGACAAAAAAGACCTTCCGAAAGGTATTCCGAAAATGGTCGAGTTTTGCCTTCGTAATTGCTATTTCTCTTGGGGTGGGAAATTATAAGAAAAAACAGAATGGGCATCCATGTGTTCTCCTTTATCACCTGTCATTGTGGATCATTACATGGAAGAATTTGAATGAAAAGCCCTGGATTCTTTCCTTACGAAGCTGAAACTCTTTGCGAGATATGTCGACGACACCTTAGTCATATGGCCTTATGGGACTGATGAACTGAAAAGATTCCTTGAACACCTTAACAGCCAAAATATGTAGTTCGATGCAGTTCACAATGGAAATTGTTGAAAATAACCAACTTCCCTGCTTGGACATTCTTGTCAAGAAGAAATCTGATGGCACGGTAGGACATTCAGTTTATGGGAAGAAGAATCATACTGATCACTATTTGAATGCCAAATCACACCATCATCATAAGCAAAAAGCATCAGTCATTAAAACGCTATATCATAGGGCATGTGCCATCTCAGATACCAATTCGGTCACTAGACTAAAACAACACCACCTTACAACACTTCAAGGGAATGGCTACTATCGGGAACTGATACGGAAAATCGTGGGCAAGGAAGAAGAGAAACAAGATGTGGCTTTGGAGACTGCAAGGGAAGACCAGCAAAAGGCAAAGGCACATGCCCTCTTGCCATATGTCACAGGAACTACAGAGAGGATCGCAAGAGTTCACGTCAAACACAACGTTTTGATGAGATTCAAAAGCTTAAAGAAGACCTCTGACCTCCTCCGAAGTGAAAAAGATCGTTACTCATCTGATATTTATGAAGGAGTGTATGAAGTATTGAGTACCTGTGGTCAATCATATATTGGGCAAACATCTAGATCCCTCAAATGCAGAATAGATGAACATCATAAGTCAACCGAAAAAAAAATCACCTTTCTGCTGTTGAGGAGCGTGCATGGTCGGAACCTGGGCACGTCATACTATTCCAAGAATCAAAAATCATCGCCAGAGAAAATAAAATATTTCCCTAGAGCTGATAAGAGAGGTGATGGAAATAGCGAATCATGAAAAAAATTTCATTAGGGAGGACGGCTATCCTTTAGCTTCATCATTCAAATGGATCTTCCAGCAATTGGAATTCAAACCGAGCTAATCAGCGTGCGCCTGACTAGCCTTATGTATGTATAAAGAATTGCAGCTCTGCTGATCATTTGGACCCGAAGACAGGAGCTGGAATGCACCCAAAACTGTCGTCCACCAAAAAATGAGTCGATGTGGAATTAACCCAGAAACCAATCATCGAATATGGAGGTAAATCAATTGTTTGCAAACAGCAAAATTAGTTATTCTTTAGTCAGAATTCATTATTTGAAGGAACAAATTGAAGAATTCTTGTACTTGGAAAACTTTGTAAGCAGCAATGTAATTTTTTGTTTGATGACTCTAAAAAGAAATTAGTCACTGAGCTGGGAGTATTAGTATAGCAATATGGAAACTATTAATTGAAACCTATTTGGAGTATGCTTCTCCATGGATTAGTTACATGGATGATGACAGCTGCAGAGACTAAAATCCTAGAAGCCAGGGTAGGAATGATTTTACCTGACTTTAGTAATCCTGCTGGGTTTTTTCTGCTATATATCACCTGAAAAAAAAACAGGGATATCGCTGGACAACTTTGATCAGCAAAATTCAACTCATTTTTCCGTTACATTCAACGGGAGCACTTTCCTATTCCTAAGTTCTTTTAAGTACTTAAGGAAGGTGTATTTGATTTCAAGAATGGTTTTGTCTTCCATTAATATTTTGAAAATTCTACTTTTGACTTTTCATCATGTTGAGTTTATTAATAGAAATTTAATTCCTTGCATTTCCCAGCAGCCACGTAGTTGTCTCATCAAATCCTACTTTCTTAATCCTTATCCTAAATCCTTAATCCTACTTTCGCAGGAAAATCTCGGGAAAATAGAATTGAAGTAACCCAACTGCAAGGGTTAAATGAATCCAAAGTTAACTATCTTAAAAAATTAATTGCATAATAAAGTAATATTTTTGAAATTTTTATACCGAAAATATGGTTCTATGAAACATCGAATGTATACCCAAGGCAGTATGTTAATGAAGCTACTTATTTTTGTAGTAATCTTAAACAAATGACTCACTACCTTTAAAAATGAAATTTGTGGCTATTTGCCTGCTTTGCTAAAAAAAATGTTGAAGGAATCAAAATCTGATTTTAACGATTATATCTGATAGTCGATGTTGGGTCTTTACAAAATGACCAAATGTTTGCAACTCTATTTTTTTCTTTTTTTCAACAAATATTCATGGCATGAATCAAGTAACAAGTACAAAAATAACAGTGTACCATTTTGAAAATTTATATATTTTTATTTGAAGCATTATTTTGTGTTCTCTTAAAATGGCCATAGACTGCCAATGAAAGCTTATAATGGCTCAATATTGGCTACCCCAAGTAATCCCATGCTGGCTACCCCACGAAACTCAATATCATCTACCCCTTTTTATTTATAATGGTTTATCATGGAGTTGCAAAAATATTTAATGCCTCAGTGCACACCTTTTTATTATTGATTTCCCCCTTATATATTCACGGCCCACTTATTTGAGTTCAGACATGCCAATGTTTTCATATGTCTATGTACAATAATAAATATCCAGAGTCACAGAGAGACTGCAAGCAAGAGTGCAACAACAGGGGAATACTGTAGTTAGCTCCCCTTTGCTAAGATTGTATTAAGTACCCCTTGTAGTCAGACTTTAATTTTACATTTCATATTATTTTTGCTGGTCATGTTTTGCATGTACATATGCATTGCCTTCTGTTAGGTCCAGGTTAGGTGTCATATAATAGCTTCTGTAGGGTGAGGTGTACAGGTATGCCAACCTAGGGTTTTGTGGGGTGGCCAATGTGGGGGTAGACGTCTATGTGGTACAATATTGGGTGCACATTGGCTTGCCAAATTGGCTATTCATTGGTTGTCATCTAATTGCCAACATACAGCCAATATGGGGTGCCAATAAATAGCCATAATTGGCCATTATTTGGTAGCTACTATATGCTTATAGTTAGGCAGTGTTAAAGTGTAACCCATCAGTGATACAAGAACCAAGTGTAGGGGGACTTAAATAAATTTTTATGGTCGTTGATAGCTGCTGATAGTGACAAGACATTTAGCCATTTCATCCCATAGGTAGTTATATTGTAATATATAACTATACTTAGTTTAAACCACATAGCTACATATCATGCTTTTTAATAACAGGCTCAACCTCAATCCCCTATGAAAAAATTGTACAAACCTGTATAAAATTTGTATACCTTCTTATACATTGTCATGACAATTGTATAAGAATGTATACAAATTTTATACAGGTTCATACAATTTTTTCATAGGGAATGGTAATTTCCCGATTTTGTTTAGCCTTTTTCTTGTAATTCTCTGTGTGCATGAAAAGGCCTGCGATGCAAAGCGTTTTGTAATTAATATTATTCTCCAGTGCCTTAAGGTTGGAATTCGTTTTTCTCAAGAATTTGTATGCTACAACATGTTTTAAAGAACATCGATAAATACCTTTTTCTCGTAGGAATCGCTGTATTTGCTTGAAAAACTTCAGCTACTTCTAATGCGTCGTATTTACTGTCTGAGGAAAGAGTTTTTCATTAGTTAAGGAAACATCGAGCATTTTACTATCAATGCAGTAAGTACTCTCTTCGTAAAATGTAACCTTGTCCATTTATTCCACGTATTTCTTCTATAGGACGAAATAATTCTACTCCTTCCGATATCGGTTCCAATCTCGCTACTCAGGAGAAGTAAAGATGGACTTTAAGACGTGAAATCGTAATATCCATGTTTTTTAGATAGTAAAGATTATTGCTCACTTACTTGTTTGGTGTTTTGTTGTATTTTCTTTCCCAGTGTGAATTAGGCATTTATGAATCCTCTCATCGCAATTCCTACCTTTCGTGGGTGAAAAATTAATTTTCCTGATTTGGCGCCGTTTCATTGTACTAAGCGGTCGAATGATTCTTTGATCACGTTATCTGACCTAGCAAAATGCGAAGTTTGATGTCGTAAATTGAAAATATTTATGTGACAAGTTTTAATGTGTTTACCGTTGGTGCCTGCGCATGCCGCACGCGTGTACGTTTTAGGTAACAATTTATTTGGGGCGGACATGATTGTCGGCGAAATGTAAATAATATATCACGTCGATGCGATGCTTTATCTTACTCTGAGCATTGTATGCGAACTATTGGTGGATGCGATCAAGGAAGGCCATTAGTTTAGATAGAATTATAAAATCTTGGTATAACTATTCCTTCCGCGATTTCCATAGGGTGAATCTGCGCTCGTATAGTAGTATACAGCTTGCGAAGTTTTGACGGCGTAATCCAGCATAATTCTTCAATTGGATTTCTTGACTGCTACCTCTGATCATGCCCTAAATATGGAATACTTAAATGAAATTTATCGGTGGATTTTCGTCCATAATTGGTGAAATTTTGGTTTAAGGTCAGTTTTTCATATAGCTAGTGGGAATATCACATAGCAGTGTAAGGGCAACGAAGAAAGACGACATCTAAAGCGATACACTACAGTATAACTTACTATTTGATTAAGAAAAACGAACAGTTGTTTTCCAGCGTTTTTCTTTTTTAATTATCATTCATTGTTAGTTCTGGTCCCTCATTAGACACGCATGTTCCGGTGAGTATATGGGAATGGTTCCGGTATGATACAATACCGGAACCACTCATGGACGTGGGCGCGTCATTGCAATATCTGACGTGTGTAGGAAGGAGAAGTCTAAATCGGGCGTGTAATGCGGCGAATTTCTAAAACGCATGTAAGAATGCATGGATGTGAGATGGCAAAATAGGCCATTCTCATTCGTTTTTGCATGCAATCAATTGCACATCATACTGAGAAATTAATGCAGATCTAACCTTCGCAATTACGTGCCCCGGGTAAAACGACCTTCACTGATAAGTCAAGTGATCTCCACCTCAAGTAATTCACTGGAAAAATCTTGAGCTTTTTGAACCAGCAGTTTCGAATGGAATCATTCTTTGAAAATGATGCTGGTTATTTTCTCTGTCCATCATTCTTCAAGATATAGTGCATTAACTTTCTCAACAGCGTTGGTGTGTTGTGTGAAAGCCTACCCTATTGAAAATCTCTATGGGATTTCGTTTTCCTATAGTAATTTGACAATGGGAAACGTTTGTTCCTATAGGAAATTTTTATGTTCCTACAGGAAAATATTATGTTCCTATAGGAAAATGTTATGTTTCTATAGGAAAATCAAATTTTCCTATAGGAAAAAAAATTTCCTGTAGGAATCATGTTCCTATAGGAAAATTTGAATTTCCTATAGGGTAATGCAGGGAATGAGGTAGAGGTTCACTCAAAATGTAATGTAGCTGTTAAAATTTATCTGGGGCAGTGTGAGCAAGAGGACATTAAAAACATCTTCTCAACCTTCGCGTTGACGTTGAGCTACTTACTATGCAGGATATTTTTGGAAGAGTCTTGGCCAGTTGGATTTGTGGAGAATGTCATAATGTCATTATTGAAAATGAAGATAGCTGTAGAATGTGGAGGCCATGGGACTATTAGCCTTGTGGCAAAACCAGTTCTGAGGGTTATAAACAAAAATGGAGGCGAGGATAAATAGTTATTAGGGCAATGATCAATATAGTTCCTGGTAGAGAGGTAGGTACCTAGAATATTACAAGGATGTGGTTTCTCGCTTCTTGAATTTAAAAAAAAGAATTTGATTTTGTAGGCTTAATTAGGGAGTGGGAATTAAGTTATGGGTGTCCGTAAGAAAATATTTGTAGACTGTAGGGATAGGCTATTCATTCATAATCTGTGCATGGCTCAGGTTGCACAAATGAGGGTAGCTGACAGTGTAGTAGGGTGGGGAAGCATGCCGAGGTGTGAGATGAGACTGTCCTCTATCGCCTCTGCTGTTTAATTTATATGTCAAGGAAATGCTAAGGGAAAGGTGGGATGAATTAGGGGTATTAGTTAAAATTGATGTTTAAATCAGTTTGCAGATGATTAGGAATTGATTAGCCAGTCAGAAAAAGGGTTTCCTACTCTGGTCGGTGTGTTAGATATATGGTGTGAGGAATTTGGCATGAATATTATTCACAAGAAGACCAAATTTTTGCAGTTTTGTAAAGCATCGCAACCAGTCGGTGCACAACCAGGAATTTCGTTTGGGGGGTCCAACACCAGGGGAAAAATTTTTGAAAAACAGGGACCTCTCCCCTCGCTACATCACTGATTGCAACCAAGGAATGTGAGGGTTAGCACTAATGTAGACGGGCAAATACTAGAGCAAGTGGAGTGGTTCAACTATTTAGGCAGCACATTAGAGGGAAGCAGACCTATCTGTAGGAATATCTGGAAGAGAATTGCTTTTTAACAGAGGGTGCTTTCTTAAGTAGAAAATGGCTGATTAGAGCTTTTTTATAAGTGTAAAGGTAAGGCAACTGAAAGGTCTGATAAGGGGTGCAACACTGTGGACAAATGGATACTTAGAAGGGAGGATGAGAAAAAACTGGATGAGATTTGAGTGTGGAGGATAATGAAGTTGGTGAAGAGGACTGAGAGGCTGAGGAATAAATGAGTGCTGGATATGGTGGGTTAAGAGACGAAACTTATGGAGGAGATATGTCACATTGGATGGAGTAGGCACGGAGTGTTGTGGGCAAGTTGAAATCAATGCTACAGGGAATAATGCTAGATGAGTAAGGGAAGAGAAGGAAATAGGATTTGTTGATATAATGACAGGGAATTGAAGGATCAGTTTGGAAGCTGTAAGTTGCAAAATACTCCATGTAAAGTAACTAACTTTTAGTTTACTTTTATATTAATTTTTGATACTAGATTTTATCACAATCAGTGATTCAACTCAAAGGTTGATTTAGATAGGTAAGGCAGGAGCTCACCTTGCATTAAGCCTCAGATATATGAAGTTCATGTATCAAAGTTAGTCGGGCCATTTCCTTTCCCTGGGCCACTTTGTACGTAGAAGATTTTTATATGTGGGCTTTCCTAAGGCTCTTCTTGGGATTTGAACCTAGGACCCTTCAATCGGCAGCTCAGCACACCCAATTACAAATAGATAGAGGTCCATGAAAGTGGTTTAATTTTTTGCTAAAATTCATTTTAAAACCGTGTGCTTTTAGTGTTTAAAGAAAATGTTGGCGGTGTTATTATAATGCTACAATTTTCCTACGTTCATAGGCATTTTATAAGTTTTAGGTACATGTTTCATGAATACTTATACTTTTATTAAGCATTTTGCATAACATTAACAACAGTTTCCATTGTACAAAATTTCTGATAAACTTAAATGAAGGAAATGGTTCAAGTTATATTGGTTCAAGGTATATGAATGGTTCAAGTATGTAGTCTTGGTCAATACAATCGGCATACGGCAAATCCCCACTACCTTATATGTGTATAATTTGAGAGCCATTCCAGAATTTTTGGATTGTCAAGTTTCTCTACTCTAAAGAAAGCCTTTAAAAATGCTTCAGTAGTAGCAACAACAAGCTCCTCCTTCGCTTTGTTTGACTGAGAGACTCATCATCATCATCATCATCACTGGTCAACAATCCTAGGATTGGTTTGACGCGGATCTCCACTCAGTTCTCCTATCAGCTAATCTTTTCACACCTGCGTATTTCTTCTCTTTCACATCTCTCTTTACTTGTTCCATATATTTTGTTTGGGGTCTTCCTTTTCCGTTCTTGCATTCCACTTGTCCTTCGACGATTGTCTTCATCAGGCCATCATGTCTCAAGATGTGGCCTATAAGGTTGTTCCGTCTTCTTATTAAGGTTTTCATGAGGCTTCTCTTCTCTCCTACCCTTCTTAGGACTTCCTACTTCCTCGTTACTAACTCGGTCGATACATTTGATTTTCATCATTCTTCTGTAGCACCACATTTCAAAGGCCTCTATCCTTGCTTTCTCCGCTGCGGTCATTGTCCATGCCTCACTTCCGTATAGGAGCATACTCCAGATGTAGGTTCTTATAAATTGTTTCTTTACTTCTATATTTAAGTTTCCTGCTGTAAGCAGGTGTCTCTTTTGGTGGAATGCTCTCTTCGCATGGGCTATTCTGCTGATAATTTCTTTCTTGCTTCTCCCGTCACTAGTTATCTTGCTTCCCAAATAACAGAATTCATCCACCTCTATCAGTTTTTGCCTCCCTATTTTAATGTTGGTCTTGACTTCTTCTCTTCTGCTGCATACTAAGATCTTGGTTTTCTTCATGCTTATTTTCAGTTGATATCTACTCATTACCCTACCCATTTTAACCAGAATATTTTTCAAATCCTTCCCTGTGTTTTCAAATGAGAGTTATCGTTTTGCGGGTCCCCTTTCTTTCGCACGTTTATGTGTATCACTACTGATGTGCTTTAACAACATGTCACATCTTTCAAATTCAAATCTTTTACCGCAAACTTTGCACAGTAAAACTCTCTTTCACATAAAATCCTTCTGAGCTGAATTCACTTGCCCTGGTATGAGTGGTATCACTAGCTTTTGGTATTTTAAAATTCCTTTCTTTTGACATTTAAAGCTGGAACCACGATAAAAAACAGTCCAACCGCAAAACACAACCACTCATGATGGTGTTTCATGTCGTGGGTTCCCTTTCCATACCCCTCACCCAGGTGTTGAGGGAAGTTAGGTCAGCAGATAGATACAACAAAATCGCTTAGTGTCAATTACATCTGTTGACGGCCGCCGTGGTCACCACGGCGCCCATTTCAATTCGGCCCGGCAGTGCACCGTCTACGGCGTGAAATACAGGCAGTGCTACATTGAGGCCGCTTTCTGACAAAACGACTCTTCGCCGTCACGACGTTCACGTCACGACGCCGTGAAATTCAGTCCGCTTTCAGACGAGACGACCCTTTGCCACGCTGTGGGCCGTGCCGTGAACGGCGGCCCGTTCCCAAACAGCGGCCATGTTTAAGTCAACAGAATTGTTACATTAGACCAACACTCAAGGTTTTCCTTCAACTAGTTATCCTATAACGCTGTCTAATGCGTCGCGGTGAGTCCACGGAATTAATGCTCGGCATTGACGCGTGCCGGGCGCATGAGCTTGTATTTCCGCTCTTCCGCGGCCGCGTTAAATTTCTTTCAGCACTTTTTAATTCATAATGTCTAATTCATCAGGTGAGAAAGCGTCTCATTCTAAATATTTAACGATTGATACATGGGAATCGAAGAGAGAGGCTGTGATAAATTTAACGGCAAATTTTGGCGGAGAAATCACTGCAGTGCACGGTATTACGCGGATGCGTTATGCACGAGACCGTACAATTGAAGTAAGAGAATAAAGATGTATGCCACCAGTCAATCTTCCTGGTTACAGCACCATCGTATTTCTTGGTACTTGTCGTTGTTCATTATTTGCTCCTTCCTTTTCTTCTAACTTTGGAGTACTCAGGCCCTTTTTGATGTTCGAGCTTTTAGTAATGCACTGTGGCTTGTTTCATATCATGATATAGGAAAGATGAGCTATGCACTGAATGGTATGGAACCAGTGTAACTTGAATTTCTACTATTGGCTCTCACAAAACAAAGCTTTAAAAAGTCGAAGCTCTTGGTTTCACTCGGGGCTGTGTTTTACTGGAATTCTCATCACCACTAAGGTGCCTTGAATGGGAAATGTTACGAACAAGGACATTCTCATATTATACCTTGTTTTTAAGGAGGTTCTCAACTCCTCTAAATTTCTGTGTTAGAATCATTTCATGTGTACAATTTATTTCTTATTGAACAATCATTTTAGGAACAAAAAACTTGTTCTTTTTTCACTACCCTCAATGCATACACATTTATATTAAAATTTTTCTTTTTACAGGTTTTGTCCAATGACGAATGGTTGCAATTTTGGGATCATGTTCTGGTCAATGAACCATCATTTCTTTTAGCAGCAATTCCAGCCTATTGTATTATTTCCAGAACTGCTCTCCTTAGGTGCAGCAACATGGATGACTTTCAGGTACCTTCCATATTTAAAGTACACATTTTATGTTTGTGATGGTGAGAAGTGATATTTCTATTTCTTGTTAAATTTTAATTTTTTCCATCTGTAGATACTTTTTGTTTCTTAAACTAAATTGTTCTATTCAATAGTTATTTTTCAGAAACCAAAACCCTCTTGACATGGAGAAATTCATTTCGAAAGTGTACTTCATCTGCGGAAACACACCAACAGATTTTCATCCAAGGCAGCATCTACATTTATTTCAGCCCTTACCAAAAGGAGATACTTATCCAGTGTTTAGCCAGTATCCAAAATTGCTTGTGGATACAAATGTAAGTGCAGCTCAAATTGAACTTATCAATTGATCTTAGCTGTAACAAATAAGGAAATTATTTTTCTATTTTTGAAATTTTGTGGTTTATATGCTTTTCAGATTAATTTTTCACTGTCATACATTGACTTAATTGATATGAAATATTTTGGTGTTTAATTTGGCCTGTTTAAACATTCTTTATTGGTGGATATTTTTGCAGAATATACATTATTTAACATGCAAAGTGATCTAGGGGTTTTCACAATACACATGATATGTTTTGTGTTTAATAACTGCAGTCTTATTTTCTTCAACAAAATGTTCTTCTTCAGTGTTCACATCATTTTACTTTCTTCTTACTTCAAAGAGGTGTAACATTAATACTTTACATGGCTTTTTATCCATCCACCCTTCAGTATATTTAACTTCCAAAATATTTTGCATCCCATCTTGCTTTCAAGGATCTCACCTCTAGTGCTTAAGGGGTTGATTTGCTAAGTGAAAAGTTGTAGTTTTTCTGAAACTTTTGCTGTACCAATAGAGAGCATGTGGAACTTTTGATATGTGCGTTCTGAAGACACCTGAAGAGGTGTGGGTTTTAATTATTTTTTCCAGTTTAAACTTAATTTTTCTTGGTTAATCAGCAACACAGTGGGTGATTTCAGAGGCTCTATCCTTAGCCTTTAAAATGCTTTCTCTAATTTTTCTATTTATTTGCTCCTTTAATCTTAAGGTAGTAAAAAATTGTCAATAATTGAAACGGAAAGCATTCAAGACTATCATGATCAGCTGCCTCTGAAACCCATGGGAAGGTATCTGTAAACAGAGAGTTGACATTTTCTGGCAGACAACTGTGACGTGCTTGCTTACAAGTAGGGTTAACTAACTTTTCAAATTTAAAAATCAGCTGTGTTAATAACATGTTTTCAAGAATAGGATTCTCATCCAGTAGTGGATCAAAAATGCAATAAAAATTATTCATAAACCACATAACCCTTTCAGTTCAATAACCAAGTGGCTTCGTATTTTAAAGTTTCAGTATATTGAAGTGTAGAAATACAATTGTGGTATTATTTACCAGTGATAATAATGGTTGATAACACCTTTGTTAAAAAAATTTCTGATGGGTCATATCTTGTTTAACTGAGAATATGAGCAGAATAATATCTTAATTATCTAGCCAGTTAGGTTTTTACTCAATCCTTGAGATGCATTTTGCCACTGTTGTCAATCTTATTATGCCTCATGATTGTTGAGCCTTTGAACTTATTCAGCAGCTCATTATTCTTTTATGTATATATATAACTCTTTTTGTTGCTCTAATTTTTCAGAAATCTTCCAATCTTTTAATTCTTATTATTACTTCTAATGATTGATTCAGGTGGACAAATTGAAAAGAATACAGTTGGAAGAAAAAGCTATTTTATCTCAGGAAGTTAAATTGCTTAAGGAACTGCAGGAGAGGGAAGAACAGAGAGTGCATGCTGAAAATGCTATTCTTAAGCAGAAATATTTAAATGGTAAGCTTAAGCATAGTCTGCTGTGCAGGCTTATGCAGACTTGGGGATCAGGAGGATGTATCCCCCTGTGTCCTGACCAGGGTTTATATTCTGTTTATTTTATTACTAAGGGTTAGCTACCGCTAGCGTGGGAGGCAATCGAGCACAATAAGTGCACCGTAAGTCCAGCACCATAGTTGGTGCCGTTGCACCAACTATGGTGCTGGACTTGGTCGATTGGTGGCCCTTGGTAAATGGTGGGCAATTAAAAAAATTTCATGCACTGATTAGGGTAATGATGATTCTGGAGAAAGGGATAAAGGGATTTGAAGGAAAAGACAATTATCGTGGAAAAATGATAATTATGGGGAGATAAAAGCCATGTCCTGGTGTGTTCCACTTTTGAATGGTGTATGGTTATACATATTACATATGAAAACACCTGAAAATTTCAAACAAATAGGATTTTACTAGGCGTACTATCAAAATTTCACATATAACATTCCCAAGACATAAGTTTTTGTAAAACGATGTTAAGTTTACCCTTGATGCGTCTTCTTGTAGGCAACCTGCTGAAGAGATGAAGAGAACTTAGTGATTTTAATCACAGCAACTTGATGCTATCAACTTGTTTACTACCTATTACTTCGTAACAATATCTATTAGGGACGGATCCAGGATTTTTTTCGGATCCGGATCTTTCGGATCGGATCCAAATGCATTTTCAAATTCCTGATGCTGAGATTCCCCTGATGATTGTTCAATTTCTTGGGAAGAGTCGCACTATGTGCCAGTCGTATTTTGCCTTTTTTATTTTCCACGTTTGAAATTCTCCTACATAACCTCTACGAGAGCTTTCAAACAAAACGGTTCATGAGTAGGATAAGAATCGCATGCGACGACGCATTCGAAGAGCGATTCGGAACTCTTTCCACCCTTATGGGGAGTTGCATTCACTGAAGCTATTATTTAAAATTTCAGATCCAGATCCGATGTCTTCCACGACTTTGGATCCGAGGTACCCGATCTGACCATCCCTAATATCTATATAACTACTAGCTGGCCTGGCATACGTTGTTTTGCCATATAAACTATTTATAGTGAATGTTTTTGTAGTCAAATAAAAATAACTGACTTATTGTAAGTGTTTGGGAATGTAGTATATGTCTCAAAAAGGAATGGAGCGCTGTGAACGATGATGATCTGTAAAAATAAAAATAAACACCAAACATTCATATTTTGAATGCATTTTACCTTTATTATCTTAATCAATAAATTTCAAATTATATCTTTTTCACAAATTATGATGATTAAAAAATAAATAGTATTAGCCTCTTAGTGCAACAAAGTGTACGATATTTTTTAGTGATTCAATCTTTGGCCAACACAAACAAACTGGATGGCTTACCCACGCAAGAGTATGCCATGTATAATTTTCTGTGTGAAAAACACGGTGTACCCAAATTCTAAGCCGCAAACATACATTGTTTGGCCTTGAGACTTATTGACTGTCATTGCAAATGCCAGTCTAATTGGAAAATGAACCCGTTTGAATTCAATTGGCACATCTGTCAGAATAATAGGGATTCGGGGTAGTAATACATCTCCTTGGAACTTGCCATTCAAAATGCTGGCTTTGACAACGTTTTTCATCAATTTTTTAATGACTAATCGCGTGTCATTGCACAGCCATGGTGGATTAATGTTACGAAGCAAAATAACTGCAGATCCAATCTTCAGTTGTAAACAGTGCGATGACATTCCTGGCAATTACAATGAGTACAAAAACTCTGTTGGATAATGGTATCACAAACTGTATCGATATTAGATATGTCAAACTACGCAAACTATACAGATGGTCGCCAAGGGGACAGTAAGCCTGCATGCATGTTTTTTTTCTAAATTCACCATAAATCATGTGGGAAACAAAATTCAATTGCAAGAATAAGAATGTGCATTTCTTTTTCTTTCCAATGGCATATGTCTCAACTTAATGTGACCATTATCACTACTTTAAATATGCAAATTAAAAAAGATCTGCAGTCATTAAAAATGAACTTTACATGTATTTCTTATGGAAATGACTCAGGGCCCATTCCAGGGCCTCGTGGGCTCTGGCGAAGAACAGGAAATAGTTTGCAACATTTTCTCAGTCCTACTGAACATACGCACCAAATTTCATAGGAATCGGTCCTGCCGTTTCACAGGAGTTTGGAAACAAAAACCGTGACACGAGAATTTTATATATTAGATGAGCATTTTTGTGGGTATCATTTGTTTTACCATTTTCCTAGCTAAAAAAGTAATTTCGGACATACTTGTAAAAGTGCATGATTTTTAGATGCAAACGCATAAATTAGAGCTAATATTCAGCCCTGCTGGATTTGTAACTTAATGAAAATCACTACCAGTCTGTATTACCTTTGATAAATTTCTCTTTTCAACTATGGAAGGCTGTGGCAGGGTGTAGAGCTATGGGGGTGCAGGACCTATTAGCTGACCTTGACTGCAGGCTAAAAGCACTTGTCTTTATAAGGCACTTAGAATAAAAATGAAAATACTGTTATGGAAAAGGTTGCTTAAGTGTGAAGAGTGGAGTGAATTTCACCTGAGAAAACTTTCCATTTTTAGAATTTACAGTTAACTGATAAATTTAAACAATTACTTTTTCAGCCTAGAAATTTGAATTTTATTGCATTTATGGTTCTCGAGTGACCTAAGAAATATCATTTGACCCTATATTGCGGTGAGCTAATCCTTTCATCCAGTGAAAATTCCTGAAATGTGAAATTGTGTATACTTTCATATACATAAGTACAGAGTATGTCTAAGTATAATTCCTTTAAATTATAATTATAAGTCCCTTTTGGTTAAAAAATCAATGTGATTTTTGAAATATATATTGCAATTTTTCTGTTTTGTTTTGATGGAATTCTTTGAGCTCCTATGGCTGAAAAATAACTCGTGAATATTTTCATATGTACTAGCTTAAACAAAATCATTGTTTTCTTACAAATGTGGGGCAAACTAGCAGTATGTATTGGTCTTTATTGGTTAATTAAGGTGCTCCCACACTCATATTTTGCTCTCCTTTATGTTCTTTTTTATTGGAAAGCAACCAGTGAAAAAGGATAAGAATTGCCTAATTTTTTTGTTTTGAGCAGGAACCATTGTTTAATGTGCAATTAGTGAAATGAATGTTTAAAAGCAAGACTAAATAGTGACTTTCAAAATGAAAAATCATTTCAGGAAAGATTGGACAGTGGATGCCATTATTTGGGTAGCACTGCAACATCCCCGCAAATTGTGAGGGTAGCAAACTCTCATGCTTGGAGGGGGGTAAATGGGTAAAGCCACCCCTCCCTTCCCCCATTGTTGAACCCTTGTTTTATGTACTTATATGGAAAAATAAGTTTTTCCCGAATTCTGTTCTTCATAATGGGGTGTGGAGGAGCTTCATTTTCGTCTTCCAGAATTCTCCATTGCATTCAAAGTCTAAGCATCAAGGTAATCAAGGATGAAGGTGTAAATGATTTTTTAACCTGATTTCTGAGGGGTGACTAGCCCCCTACAAGCATGTTTGGGGGACAATGCTACCCTCATCCCCTTCTGTTGCACCCCTGTATTTGGAACGAAGACTATAGCTAACAAAATTAATTTAAGCTTCCTTTATCTCAGTTACTTTCACAGCAGCTCCAAAGAAAATGATATTTATTCCAATGCATGACTATGAACATATAAGTTCCACTTATTGTATTTGTGTTGTTTCATCATTTCGAGATAATTCATCTTATTTTTTTGAGAAAATGTATCTTTAATTATTTTTTCTGTTAGAACTTGAAAAGGCCTACAAGTATGCAGTGAAAATTGAAGAGGATAAAGTTTCTCGGCGTTACAATGATTTGCTAAATTTGAAGAAAGATGTAATGAATGCCAGCTTGGATGAAAATGTTGAAAGACTTGAAAGTGAGGGGAAGAATCATGTACTTTCAGATTGCTGCTTGGGTGGAAATCCTAAAAATGAAGAGGTTTGTCAAAGTTGGATCATTATTGGTTGCATTAAGTTAAAATGTATTGTGATACTTACTTATAATTTTACGAAAAAATTTCTTCAACTAATTTTATACACTAAAGAGTCTGGAAACAAGTGAGTAACAAGTTTGCTTATATGTTTGGTATTATTCATGAGTATTTAGCATTCTGTCTAACAAGGAAAGTCCCTCAATTGTCACTTTGAGATCTCGTTCAAATTTTGCTCGGTGATAGGAAATATATACCAATCAAGTGTAGTTTTTGTTTTATTTGCCAACGCTCAGCACTTTTTGAGATATTAGTGAAAGAAAGTACATATCAGAAAACACCTAAAGGTTTGCAACCCACAGCACAACAATACACCGTCAGGGCTCTTCATCCTAGTAACGGAGTATAAGGAGCTATTGCACAGCCACCTAGAGAGAAGGCCTGTTCACAGGCATGTGACGTCACTCATTGTAGTGCTACCGCCAGAGCATGGCAAAACTGAAGTAGTCGGTGCTGTCTGCGATGCTGCTTTAGTCGCGTCAGTGAACAGATAATTGGTACCTAATTTACTCAGTCAATAAGAAACTAGTCAGCTGGTTCCGAGATAATACTGACATGCATATATAAGAATATTTTTCAATCTAAAATAATCTGTTAATATTGCGTCTAATTCACGCACTTGCCGTTCTCCAGAAAAAAACTATTTGTAACCGATTCATAAATTGTCATTGTGAGCTAGAAGTTTATTCATAGCAAGATGAAAATCTGAAATAAATTTCTAGAAAAGGCTTTTCGCATCCAAAGAGAATTTATTCTTCCACACAAATGAATCTCAAAATTCAATAGCATTAAGTGGTTATGTCAAGCATTTTATTAAACCTGGTTGCATTCCATATACTTTCCTTGGATAAATTTCTTTCTGGCAGGGTTAAAGGTGTTCACACAAGGTCCCAAATGGTTCTATTAATTAAGAGTAAGTTCTTCCTTATTTTGACACTAAATTAGACATTGCATAGCCCATGGGCTTTGAAAATCTTACCCTATAGCCGGATGAAATAAGATTGTTTAATGAAAATTGCCAATGAAATGTAATATTATTGACACATCTGCTATTATTACGCTCGAATTCATCAAAATGCTAGCCAAAATGTACGTATTGTCCAGCCTCAGCTACTAAAACATACCCGTCCTAGGCGCTTAAGTACATATTTGAAATATTATTTGGAATGAGCAAAATTCAATGTCACTTCAGTGGATGTATCAATCTTAAAAAAATCTGAAAGCCCTGCCAAATCAACAGCATAAATATTTGCATAAATAAACATGATATGTCGTAAATTACACCCCAGATCTTACTTACCATGCATGAAGTCATAACCAAAAGGAATTTTAGTGTCAGGAAAGAAAAAAAAACAGATATAATATACAGATATTTTATATTTTCTTCAGTCAATCATAATAATACCTGCAATTTTCTCTTATTACCATGAACTAATTTGGTGAAGCAAAGACTGTCATTCTCTTTTTGAACAAAAATTATTTAAAATTGCATTGTCAGAAGCCATAATAACTATCTTCAATAGTGTCTCCGACGAATATCCGCTGTCATATCTTCCACTTACAAAAAACAAATCCACATCCACCATATTTCTTTAATATGTCACTTCTACCACTGTCTTTCTGTCTTCCAGATGATACTTTGGTAACTGTGAAGAAATGGCACCTTCCTCCAATCTGGGCACCTTTAATTCAACACAAATTATCTTCCCCATTTTCTCGTGCAAGGCCACAGATTCTTTTCTGATATCACTCGTTGTGAAGTGAAGCTCACACACCTATTAATAAATAAGAAAATACCATGTAAATTCCTTACAATTAGTAATTTCATTTCCAATTTTAGGCATTTCTGCATGAGAATTATATATCCAATAACTTGTCTAGTAAATATAGACGATAATGAAATACCTTAATGATTTTTTATTTAAAACTAGAGCATAAGATAATTTGAGATGATGAAAGCCGGACACCATTAAAGTCCGGTTCATTGCACCACTAACAATTGTAAGAGAAAAACGCATATTTCCATTCATGGCGGTTCGTACATGCAAATAACATATATAAGTTTCTGATGAGACTCGATGAATTTCGATACTATAAACTTGGCTGCTAAATTATAATTCCCAGTAACTCCTTCAACCACACGTTTAGCGAATGAAATTCTGTATGAATGAATGAACGGTTCAAGTATGTAGTCTTGGTGAATATGATTGGCAAACGGCAAATCCCATCTACCTTATATGTGTATACTTCGAGAGCCATTCCAGAATTTTTGGATTGTCAAGTTTCTCTACACTAAATAAAGCCTTTAAAAATGCTTCAGTAGTAGCAACAACAAGCTCCTCCTTCACTTTCTTTGACTGAGTGACTAATGATAGCTGTCGTTTTGCGGGTCCCCTTTCTTTTGCACATTTATGTTTATCGCTACTGCTGTGCTTTAACAATGTGTCACATCTTACAAATTCTAATCTTTTATCGCAAGCTTTCCACAGTAATACTCTGTCTTTCACATAAAATCCTTCTGAGCTGCATTCACTTACCCTGTTATGTGTGGTATCACTAGTCTGGGAGGGGTGAATCAATTTGCACAGTTGTTCTCTGGGTATTGGAACTTTATTCCAAAAGACAAAAAAGAATATGATACACCATACACGAATGTATCTAGCGAACTTCGCACCATGACTGCGGCCAACCGACCGAACCGACACACACGTACCGACCAACTTGGACAGACTCGACGGACTGCTCTAGCCCGAGCAGGCCACACACCTTCTCCCACACCGCAATATCGACAGTCAATTGTTACAGCATATATGAGAAATTGTCTCAACTACAACACCCCTCCTCAATTTCTCATACATCTTAAATTTACCCTATGCTTGCAAAACACTTTTGCTGATAACCCTTTTGTCAGTACATCCGCCTCCTGTTCAGAGGAAGGCACATATTCAATGTAGATAACCTTAGAGTTATACAAGTCTTTTACAAACTGATATTTTATATCAATGTGTTTCATGCGTTTTCTCTTCCAATTTTCTACAGTCTGAATACATGATTGATTATCTTGGAAAATTGTTATTGGATCCTTCATATTAACATTCATTTCAGACATCAACACTTTAAACCATAACACTTCAGTCGCAGCTGCCGCTAAAGCAACATACTCAGCCTCAGTAGAAGACAATGCTACTGTACTTTGTTTCTTTGTGTTCCATACAACTAGATCACCATACATTTTCAATAAATAACCAGATGTTGATTTTCTATCACTACAATTTGCAAAAGCTGCATCGGCATAGCACAACAAAGGTGTACTTGAATTACCTTCATACTTTAAACCAAAATCAAGTGTCCCTTGAATGTACCTCAAGATTCTTTTTAAGCCTTTCCATTGTATTTCAGTGGCATTACTTTGAAATTGACTATAGAAATTCACTGCAGCACAAATATCAGGTCTTGTTCCTAGACATGCATACATCAAACTTCCCACTAGTTCTCTATATGGTTTAACACCAATGATACATTCTTGAGATGTCACATCGTTATCTGGTTGGAGTTCAATTGGAGTACTCACTGGTTTACATGATTCCATATTAAATTTAGTCAAAACTTTCTTTAAGTAATTTGTTTGATTAATAAACAGACCATCACTAGTAAAAGTTACCTTAATTCCCAAGAAATTACTGGTAACACCTAAGTCTCTCATTTTAAATTCACCCATTAACTTTTGTTTCACCTCATTTAACAAATCACTATTATTTCCTGCAATTAAGAAATCATCAACATAAAGCAGTAGGTACATTACATCCACTTCACTTCTCATTATGTATAAACATTCATCAGCTTTACTGCTTTCAAAACCCAGTGCTCTTATAAACTCATCAAACCTTTTATTCCACTCAAGGGGTGCTTGTTTTAAACCATATAATGTTTTTTTGAGTTTACACACTAAACCACTTTTGACATTCAAGCCTTCCGGTGGGTACATGTAAATTTCCTCTTTAAGATCACCGTGTAGAAAAGCATTCTTTACATCTAATTGGTTGACAAATAATTTCTCTTTGTTTATGAGACATAGCAATGCACGAAAGGTTGACAAACGTGCTACAGGAGCATAAGTTTCCTCATAGTCTATCCCTCTTTTCTGTGCACAACCTTTAATTACCAGTCTTGCCTTAAGTCTTTCTACATTTCCATCACCATCTTCCTTAATGGTAAATACCCATCTACTTTTAATTGGTAATTTACCTTGCGGAAGAGAAACTAATTCCCAGGTATTGTTAAGTTCTAATGCATCAAGTTCATCATTAACTGCTGCAAACCATAAATCTTTATCATCCCTATGTTGTAGTTCAGTATAACAATTTGGAACATCATTGCAGTAATTTGTTGCAAAGAGTGACACATCACAATTATTTTTTAAGTTAAAGTTATCAAGAGTATCATCACTCTTTTCTTTCACAGTTACTTCATTTGCAAATTCAGTCTCGTTAGGATTAGTGGCTAAGGTTACGTAATCTTCTAGATATTTAGGTTTTAATTTCACTCTACTACTTCTCCTGAGTGGTTCCTCACTTTCACCACTTCCCTGTTCAATTGGTTCAATCAGCTCAGTACTCTCATCTAAAGATTTATCTTTCCATGCAATATCCCAATTTTCAGTTACTGAGTCATTGTTAGTTTCAACAAAGATTACATTCCTTCCCACAATAACTTTGTTATCTTCTAATGACCACAACCTATACCCATTATCACAGTATCCCAACATAATACATCTTTTGCTTCTTGAGTCAAATTTACTATGTGTTTGCTCCTTCGGTTTGTGAAGATAAGCCTCACACCCAAACACTCTCAATTTGCTTAAGTCAGGACGTTCACCATACCACATCTCTGCAGGGACTTTACTTTCATTAAGGGCTGTGGTAGGACTTCTATTGATTAAGTACACAGCTGTCATCACAGCTTCAAACCAAAAGGACTTTCTCAACCGACTACCAACAAGCATACATCGAGCCTTATCTAGAATTGTTCGATTCATTCTTTCAGCAACGCCATTATTCTCCGGAGTTCCTGGAATGGTTAGCTCAAATTTAATTCCTTTTTCTCTAAAGAATTTCTTTACTTGGCTGTTCACATATTCTGTACCATTGTCACATCTAAAGGCACATATTTTAGTTGAAAAACGACTCGTGACTCTAGCTTCGTACTGTTTTAAATATTCATACACATCAGATTTGGACTTTAGACCAAAAACAACAGTGAAATGTGTATAATCATCAATCAAAGTCAAAATATATTTAATACCATTATACGCAAGAGGAGTTATTGGCCCACAAACATCACTATGTATTCGTTCCAATGGTCTTGTGGTTTGAGATCTCGTTCTATTAAATGGTTGTTTCGTCTGTTTGCCCTGAATACATATTTTACACACATCTAAATTATCACATTTCAAATCACCAATACCATCAACAATTTTACAAAGATGTTTTAAATTTGCATTGCCAATATGACCTAACCTGGTATGCCAAACTTGATCACTTACACTTGAAAAAGCCTTTCTCTCAATGGCACACTCGTCAATGACAATAGGAAGTTTATAGATATTATCCATTCTATCACCAACAACAATATTTGCATTACCTTTCTTGACATAACATTTCTTATTTCGAAAATTAATTTCAAACCCTTTCTTTTCTAGTCTTGAAACAGAAATTAAATTGAACTTGAGATTTTCCACTATTAGCACATTATTCATTTCTATCTTGTTTACTTTTCCATTCACAACTGCAAATGCTTTTATATCTCCTACTTTTTTAGCAACAAGAAAAGTATCTGACTTTGCTACCGTTATTTTTATTGGATTGTCAAATTGTCTAATATTATAGATCGGAGTTCCCACCTTAACAAGATGATCTGATGCACCGGAGTCCAACACCCAGTCACTCTCAGGTGTTGCGGTTTCGCTTACCACCGCTGATGATACTGCCGTTGTTTGGAAGCTGTAGGCAGGTTCCACCTCCTCTTCTGCCACCAAACATGCATCATTTCTGCCTCCGTTGTTCCATGGTCTTCCTCTGCGACCAACTGCTCGTCCACCTCTTCCATTCGAGCGCCCATGAAACGCTCCTCCTCCAGGCTTCCAGCACTGCACCTTCCTATGTCCTCTCAAGCCGCAATTGTGACAATTGAATTTGAAGCTTTCTTTCTTCTCTCTTCCTTCACTTTGGGTCCTCTGGTTGCCCCTCCTGCAGCCAGCAAAGGCCATATTCGGGACATCTCGTTCCGAAGCGACTGAATCTCTTGTCTCTTTCTTGTGTGCCTCGTACTCCTCAATCCTCACTCTAACAAACTCCATTTTCAATTCTGTTGCAGCCAGCGATTGCAGACTAGTTACAACTGTCTCATACGATGATGGCATCGTCATCAGGAATCTTATTACGGCACCGTCATCGTCAATTTTCTCGCCGGTTTGTTTTAGGGAACGGATCAGTCTGTCGAATCTCAGGCAGTATTCGCTAAACGATTCCTCTGTTGGGTCATACACAAGCGTATGTAATTGTTTCGAAAGCATCATTCGACTCATCACAGACTTCTTCTCGAATCTATTCTCTAATGCTTTCCACACGTCAAAAGCGGTAACTTTGCTTTTGACTAGCTCCAGCTGACTATCTTGTATTCTCTGAATTATTAGACTTTTGCATTTCTTATCGTTCCTACGTAATTGCATAATGTCTTTCTGCTTCTTTTCTCGTGCGGACTCGTTGTCACTTGCTAATATTGCGTACGGTTCTGACAGGACATCGAACGACCTTTCAACATGTGACAGGACTTCCTTCTCATCTAAAAACACTTCCATTCTATATTTCCAGTCACTATAGTTCTTCCCGTCTAATAGCGGTATTCTATATCGCTCTTCTTCCATATTAGAAGTTCTAATCCACCACGTGGTCGCAAGTCACTTTCTCACTGTTTCCGGGATTTCTGGAGTTCCTGCGCTCGTAACCCCTGGGCTCCATAACCTCTGGGAGGGGTGAATCAATTTGCACAGTTGTTCTCTGGGTATTGGAACTTTATTCCAAAAGACAAAAAAGAATATGATACACCATACACGAATGTATCTAGCGAACTTCGCACCATGACTGCGGCCAACCGACCGAACCGACACACACGTACCGACCAACTTGGACAGACTCGACGGACTGCTCTAGCCCGAGCAGGCCACACACCTTCTCCCACACCGCAATATCGACAGTCAATTGTTACAGCATATATGAGAAATTGTCTCAACTACAACATTTCTCAACTTTTGGCATTTTAAAATTCCTTTCCTTCGTTTGATATTTAAAGCTGGAACCACGATAAAAAAAACAGTCCAACCGCAAAACACAACCACTCACGATGGTGTTTTCAAACTGAGTGCTGGGTTGCTACAGTATAGCCATAGTACTGTATAACTTACAAATGTTTCGTGTCGTGGGTTCCCTTTCAATACCCCTCACCCAGGTGTTGAGGGAAGGTCAGGACAGCATACAACAAAAGTGCTTAGTTTTGATTACAGCTGTTGCCAATCGGTCAGGAAAGGTAGTGAAAGAAGCACACATAACAAAACATAATTGGATTCAAAGAAACTTGAAAAATTATTTCCCATTTATCGATCCTGTAACTTCTAGAATGAGAAATTTCTCACTTAAAGAATTAGATATCAGATTTGGCCAATGTTGAAATGATTTTTTTTTGCATGGTAGCTCAGTGCAGAGTTGAATATCCGAAGATCCGTCCACTAATATGGAGAACCCCTTCTCCTCCTATTCTTTTTGCTCCTTCCTTCCCCCAACTGCTAGTGCTTCATGCTTTCAATTAATCATGCGTGTCTGTAGATGTCTTTAAACGAATCGAATCGCGCAGTTGACGGCACGGCGTCGTTGACGGCCGCCGTTGTCACCACGGCGCCCATTTCAATCTAGCCCGGCGGTGCGCCGTCTACGTCGTAAAATACTGGCAGTGCTACATTGAGGCCGCTTTCTGACGAAACAACTTCGCGCTGGCCACCGTTCACGTCACGACGCCGTGAAATTCAGGCCGCTTTCAGACGAGACGACTTGCTCGCCACGCCGTGTGCCGTGCCGTGAACGACGGCCCGTTCCCAGCCAGCGGCCGTGTTTAAGTCAACAGAATTGTTACATTAGACCCACACTCAAGGTTTTCCTGCAACAAGTTATCCAATAACGCTGTCTAATGCGTCGCGGTGAGTCACCGGAATTACTGCTCGGCATTGACGCGTGCCGGGAGCGTGAGCTTGTATTTCCGCTCTTCCGCGGCCGCGTTAAATTTCTTTCAGCACATTTTTAATTCATAATATCTAATTCATCAGGTGAGAAAGCGTCTCATTCTAAATATAATAAGGATTGATACATGGGAATCGAATACAGAGGCTGTGATAAATTTAACGGCAAATCCTGGCGGAGAAATCACTACAGTGCGTGATATTACGCGGATGCATTATGCGCAAGACTAAACAAGCCAATTGACCTTGGAATCGTAATGAGATAGAGGAAATGAACGTCGGCAGCGTTAAACAATGATTGCTTAAGCTTTAATAGAATATTTTCGCTAATTCACCTAAATTCGCAACAACGCGAAATTTCGATTTTATTTACCGTTTTCGCGTTATTTCGTATTATTTAGTGATATCGCGTCTCGCGAATTTCAAGGACCCTTGTTCATTAGATGTGATTTTTTCGCTAATTCACCTAAAATCGCAAAAAAAATTTATTTACTGATTTGCGTTATTTCTTATTATTTTGCGATATCGCGTCTGGCAAATTTCACGGATCTGTATTCGTAGGAGATGGTGGCAGCCATGTGCAACCTGTGTGTAGAGAAGGGGATGGTCAGCTATATTGGGTTGTTTGAGTTTTTACTTGGTTTAGTGGATGTCTTAATGCTGGAAGCAAAATTTTAATTCAGTTTTTTGAAAGAGCCTACGTCATCAGTCTTGCCTTTGGACAAGTAAAAATTAGTTTAAGTAAAATCTTTTACTAGTTATAATGGGGAATTCCACTGAAAATGTATGATTATGCAACAAAAAACATCCTCTATGTTGAAAATTACAATTAAAGCAGTTCTTCTCTAACCTGCATATTATGTATTTGTAAAATTCCAATTTGAAAATTGTATGTTAATCTTGCGCTCTGAACGACCCATCGCCATATTGGCTGATCGTGACGTCAGAGTCCGGTAAGCAATACATTAATGTGGTGCCGGTCTTGTGCCAGTGACTATATCTGTCCTAGTTTTAGAAAAGGCTATGTATCTCTCTATACAATATATTTTTTTATATGTTAATTTCATCATCAGTCATGTGAAATATTTATCCTGAATAATTGACAGTTTTAAAGATTGTATGCATACTGGCAGATGCGGCACAGTTTTGACAAGTAGCACTTTTAATTTTTTCATCCTCCTCATCTACGGGGGATATTCACAGTATGAGATTAGGTATTGTTCTCACTTAATGTTCTGTTGCCACCCTAGCCCCAACAGTGCAAACGCTCAAATTTATTAACACTTTTACTTAACAAACTGCTGAAACACCATATGTCACTCTTTCTATCCGTTGAATTTCTCCAAAACATTAACTTCACATATTCCAATATTGCCCCAAGTACACATTAAAAGCAATGAGTAAATGACAGTAGTTAAATGAGATACAAACCAAGCTTTAGATTGCTAGGGAACGATATGGTTGATTTAATTTATATTACATTTCAATTTTGCGGCTTCTCAACTTGGCACCAAGAAATCTTCATTCCTGGAGGATAAATGAGCGGCAATGAATTAATATACCTTCAGAATATTCCCAGAATGCGTCTTTTCGAAGTCGAAGTCAACCATTGCGCATTACACGCACCGTAAAACTATTAAACTATTCACAGCTGTTGTTTGCACACCCATACAGTTATGAATCAGTATCATCGTAGATGTTTGTTATCGTCTTTACTGTTTTGTGATTGCTATGGAGCAAGTCTGCTTACTTGCATTCTGACGTCACAGGGCGTTCTTGTAGCGTGAAAGGATTTAGTAATTTTTACAAACTTTGAAGCTCTCTGGCAACAAGAATATTGAGAATTAAGAAGTCACATTTTGCATTCATTAATAACTTTAACTTACTTATCTAGACATGTAAAAAAATTCCTTTTAAATTTTATGAGAGCACCCCATTGAGATGTATTTTACAGCTATGAGATGCAAGTTCAATGCAGTAAGCAGAGTGTCCTAACTTATTGTCAGTCCCAACTATAACTTAATTTTGAGGAAATCATCATGTCCGTGGACATCGTGTTCGTGAACTCTGCAGTCCATGGACATGACAGATGGTAACAGACACGATGTCCAATGTTCAGTGACAAATAAAACTAACTTTTTCTCTTGAGAAAATACAATATTCCTCTTCTGCTGTGTCCATGGACATATATATCATGTCCGTAGACAGTAAATTAAAATAAGTGTTAATTATTAGAGATGGGTCGAATAGCAGATTTCTCGAATTCGAATATCGAATTCGAATATTAAATCATACCTCGAATATTCGAATACCTCGAATTTCGAATACCTCGAATACTAAATGATGAATGCTGGAATGTTTGACTCGGTTGCCTATGCAGCAGGCAACACAAGATTTTGGGGAGTAATTTTGATTTCCTTAAAATGATTCGAACAGGAATTTAGCTAATTAATGAATAATTTAATTTTATGGAAACAATAGGGTGGTTTCCTATTATTTTTTTATTGCCTTAATCGAAAGATTATTACTCCTGGAGTACGTATTTCGCGCTTTTAGATTTTTAAATGACAACATCTATTTTTCGCGATTAAATGAAAAGTGAAAATTTTCAAGCGCGCGAAAACGCGACGCTTAAGTATGAATGTCGGGAAATATCTCCGTGCGTCGTATTTCTGGTTCCCCCTCCCGCCCGGTGAGATGACCTTGAGGCGAGGCTTAGCTCTGATACGTCGCAGGATGCTAGCGGATAGCTGAGTACCTTGCTGAACGGTAGCGCTTGGCTTAAAAAAGGTTTATTAATACCTTATCAAACGAAGAAAACTTTCCGACATTAGCCAGTTTTAATAGGTGATTATTAAGACATGTTTCCCTGAGCTCTGTGCCTCATGCTTGCATTGGTAACCTCAGACGATGCATAACTCCTATCCTCTCGTGTAGAAACTAGGTCCCTGTGACGTCATGCGGAGTGGAATCGCATGGGCGCCAATCTGGCCTTTTTCAAATGAGGATAAAATTTGACCCTTGCCATTCGTCTAAACCGGTATTTCAAAAACCAAATAATTTGTGTATTATGAATACACTAATGGTGGGTAACGAATCGCAATCAATGCCTTTCGTTTTCTTTGATGAAGGAAACTACCCTATTGGGCATATAATTAATTCAGCTAACATCGCTTTACCCCCACTCCTGCTGCCAAGTGCTAGCTGACAATCTGAGGCATTTTGCAAAATACAAGCTCTTTTCCACCGGATTTTCTTCAATTATTTTCAGTCCATCTTTGGGAGTTCTCACGAGATAAGAAGATGAATTGGAATTGCTATCAGGGAGAAACCAAATATTCTGAGAAAATATCCTTTTGTCTGTGACTGTAACAATAAAGATTTATAGCACCACTCATAAATGGTAACTTGATATATGTTTTCGGAAAAAAATACCGCATCAACTTCCGAGAAGCTCTGCTGCTCATATCGAGTTTCGCCAGAATGCTAAGTCTCCGTCGTGTTTTGACATTATTTCTTTGCGTAAAATGCTTAAATAAACTCAGAAATACGTCGTGTTTGGTCTTATTCTTTTTGAAATTACGCGCACATTACTAATATTTCAATTCAATAAAGGTGTAACATCAATTGACGAAAGTCAATCTTAGACACCCTTTGTGCTAATAGATGACTCATGCAGCGGTTGACCTCCACAGAAATGGGGAACTTCGAAGCTGGTAGGAAAAAAAAGGTCAGTGGGGGAGGAAAGGGAGGGCCCGAAACACGTTTCTATTGTTCTCGCGTATTTTTTCGAAGCTAAGGTCTTCGTAATATGATCCCTGCGCGAGCTGTGACCTTTTTTTTATTTTGAAGAAGAGGAAAGCCTCAGAAGGGGGGCTAGTGCTGAATGGAGAGGGATACCGGACCTTGGGAAATGCGCTAATGTAAGTATCCCACGGTACTCACACAGCAGTTGACCTCCAGAAATGGGGAACTTCGAAGCAGGTAGCCAGAAAAAGGTCAGTAGGTGAGAAAAGGGGGGAGGGCGTGAAACACGTTTTTATTGTTCTCGTAACTCGATATTTTTTTCGAAGCAGGGGTCTTCGTAATGCGATCCCTGCGCGAGCTGGGACCTTTTGTTTGATTTCGGAGAAGAGGAAAGCTTCAGAGTGGTTGAGGCGAGTGCTGAATGGAGGGGGATAGAGGATCGTGGGAAATGCCCTAAGGTTGCTATCCCACGGCACTGAGTTTCTCCTGGTGGGGGGAATCGGGGCTTTTCGGATTTTTTCACCCGACTATTTTCGGTTCCCCTCGTCGAACACTTTTCACCGCTAAAATCCACGAATTTGATGCAATTCGTCAACTTGCGTAAAACGGCGCTGCGAGCACTAAATGACTACAGTTCTCTACATTTTTCCGAGTCACTACCAACGACGTGCGTGCGACAGTGTATGACGCGAAATTCAAAGTATTCGAGGTATTCGAGGCGGTACTTTTCGCATAACTATTCGAAATCTCGAATATCGAATACTTTCTAGTATTCGAGGTATTCGAGTATTCGCGGATACTATTCGCACATCTCTATTAATTATACTAATGATCTCTGTCTCTTACGTTATTAGATTGTATTAATGACAAACTGTAATTAGGTACTCAATTTTGGTTCTTATATGAACAAAAATTATTTTTTTTTAATTTTGCCTTTAGAAAATTTGCATTTTTGGGAGATTGACCCAGTTACATAAATTTTCATGTCCACATATTGTGATGTGGGTGGGGTGGGGGTGGTGGTTGGTTGGGGGGAGTTGATTTGGATGGGGTTGTGGGGATTTGTTGTGGGGTTTGGGGTTGGGGTCTGGTTGGTTGGGGTTGTGGGGGAAAGAGGGATAGGAGAGGTTATTTTGTGGGGAGCTCGCTGCGATGATTGGGTACAGAATATTTAATGCAGAAAACCAGGGCAAAATACACATGAAATAGTTAAATATTTTATCTGCTTTGAATATCAAGCTGGCCAGTGATAATAACCAAAGTGATTAAATCGACAAAGCAATGACAACTTAAAAAAAAGCAAACAAAAAGCTTCCCTTCCAATCAGTGGTGGGCATGGTTTCTCACCGAGACATGAATACCCAAAAATGAATGTACAAGGAAAGAAAACATTAACTTTGATCACAATCATTGATAGAAAACATACTATGTCCTAAATTACTAAAACACATGCAATCATTCAAAGAAGAAGGGGAAAGGGGATAAAAATAAATTTAAAATGTGGGGGCGACAGCTCTTCAATACGGGAACATGACACACACTTCTGTTCTTAGGGGGGTGGGATTCTGGATTTCTTCCAGATCACTAAATCGGGGCTTTAAGTCAAGATTCTTCTTTACTTGGGGGACATAATTTGGGATTGTGGTTCTACTTATCAGGTTTTCCTGCTCTCGTTCACAGCTGAGGGATGACCTCCTCAGATGGCTCCGTTCAGATTTGCTGTGCCTTCTGCACACCATGGGGTGAGAGAATACTCAGTGGGATGACGTGGGTTAACCTTCTCCCTATTGGCAATGAAAATTTAGTGTTCATTCTCCTGTTTCCTTCTTTCCGCCAGTCTCCTCCTTTTCGGTCCAAACTCCTACGTCTCCAGGTCCTCTCTCTATCATCAGACCAATAGGGTGGTTTCCTATTATTTTCTTATTGCCTACATCAAAAGATCAACTAAAAAGAAAGAACTTCTGGAGTACATATTTCACGCTTTTAGATTTGTAAATGATATCTATTTTTTGTGATTAAATGAAAAGTGAAAATTTTCAAGCGTGCGAAAACGCGACGGCTAAGTATGAATGCCGGGAAATCTCCGTGTGGCGTCGTTCTGGTTCCCGCTGCCGCTAGTGAGGTGACCTTGGGGCGAGGCTTTGAGCGCTGGTACGACACATGATGCTACCAGGTAGCCGAGTACCCTGCTAGCTGGTAGCACTTGGCTTAAATAAGGATTATTAATACCCTATCAAACGAAGAAAACTTTCCGACCTTAGCCAGTTTTAATACGTGATTATTAAGACATGTTTCCCTGAGCTCTGTGCCTCACACATGCATTGGTAATCTCAGACGATGTAAAACTCCTATCTACTCGTATAGAAAATAGGTCCCTGTGACGTCACGTGGAGTAGCATCGCATGGGTGCCAATCTGGCCTTTTTCAAATGCGGTTAAAATTGACCATTGCCATTCGTCTAAACTGGTATTGCTAAAACCAAATAATTTGTATTTTATGAATACACTAATGGTGGGTAACGAATCGCAATCAATTTCTTTCATTTTCTTTGATGAAGGAAACTACTCTATTATGATGAACTCAGGAGAAGGTCTACACAATCGTGAATCGTTCAGAGCAATAGTGAGTACGAAAGTTATCCATTGCCGTTGTCCGTTCATAAAACAAAGGTAGTCATATATATAACAAGAAAAGATAATGTACGTCGGAAAATAAATATCCCGAGACTCACTCCAAAGAAGAAAGCAAGCAATAAAAGTTAGACGAGGTGGAACCGGTGCTCAGTTTCCTTCCACTGCCAGTAGAATCAATCACAATCAATGCCTTTCGTTTTCTTTGATGAAGGAAACTACCCTATTATTACTGAGGTGCCTCGACAAATTGGCAGAGCCTCCAGAAGCGTGACGAGTCCAGGGTTAGTGTCTCCCCTTCAGCTGGTGGCTCTTGAGGTTATATGCCTCGAAGAGGGTTGGTTTTCTGGAGGTGAGGAAGGTGGGGAGAAATTGGTAAGATGCCTAACTCTTGAGGCTTGTCGCCACAAGGGGTGTTGTGGGGATTTGAAGCACTTTTTATCTATTTGGGGGAAGGAGGTGGAGAACAGGTGGTCTCCTCGGCCGTCTCGCACCGTCACTCACGGCAGATGGTAGGGGGAAGAGTAAACTCTTCTCTCTTCAGTACGTACTCGTAGTCACAGGATGGAAAAACCTAGAAATCGGGGGGTGGGGAATTGTGGGGGGGAGAGAGGGGAAAGAAATGCATTATGCACAAGTCCATTCAAACTCAACTACACACACACACACACACGGTCAAACACAGTTCAAAACAAATAAATGAAGCTCTCCTTCCCTCGAAAACACACATTTAAGCCAAATTATGTAACCTGCCAAGCGGCAATGGTTACAGTATACAAGCCATTGTACAGTTTTCTTCCAATCGGACGTGTCTTCTGCTTATATGTAGTCAGTTCAATAATTTTTCCTTTAATATAAAACTTTTTTTTACAGGAAAATGAAAAAGTTCCTCTTTCAAGAGAAATATTGCATACATTCCATAGCTGTCCCCTGGAGAGGAAATTGCGTAGTTGTACCCGGAAACAAAATGAACTCTCGCCTTTGGAAGGTGTTGAAAGTGCATCTCGGAGAGTTTATGGAGATGAAATCCATTTTAATCAAATGGAAAATGAAGAACACAATAAATTCACAGCTGAGGGTTTAGGGAGATTTCCTTGGAAGGGCAAGCATAAAATATCCCCCAGTGAACAAATGGAGAAGGAAGTGCCCATTAGTTCATGTGTTTTAGTGGCTGAATCTACTGTATCTCCTACTTGCAAAACATCCCACAAACATGAGAAAAAAAGATGGGAAATTAGGAGAAGTACATCCAGTGACCATTTCAAGGATTTTATGGATGCTAATGGTTTGTATGACATCACATGTAATCAAATAAGAAATTAATGGAATTTTAATGCCAAAATACTGTGTGGAATTCTATGAGAAAGCCTGCCAATACTCCCCATGAATTTCTGTTTTAGAAGATTGCGTTGCATTTTCTGGTACGTGATTTCCATTTTTGAAGGTCGGTTCACCATTCCTAATACTGATTATCCTTCATATCCAGAACTCCCCCGGTCTTTCTCATTTCTTATTCTTGGCTGGGTTAATTGCAGAATTTGCTGAAGTCCTTTTTGCTATTCAATTCCATTCCTTGGAGGATGTGGTTGTACCATTATTTTTTAAATATTATTTCATAAATATTGATATTTTTCCCTAATTCTGTGATTGAAGATTTTTCCAAAGTACCCATTTTTTTCACGTAAAATGAAGTTGCCCAACTTTGAGCGCTTGGTATTCCCATAGTTTTCCTTCCAGTAACTTGCAATTTTGATGTGAGAGAGTCTGACCTAGTATTAACATTTTGCAGAAAAAAAATTGTGTATACCGTTAAAATTGATTGATTTGTGCCAAACAATGCAAATGCCTGCTAACTTCGAAACCAATGGGTCAATTGAAAATTAATTGGTACTGCTGTGTGCCATAGAATATAAGAAATGCTGGTACGTAGATGACACTTGATAAATGTCAGCAGTATATTCAATATCGTTTGATATTTATTATTGTTTTGAGCTCCGGGTCGCTTTTTCTCTGCCTAGTTAGGCAGATCAAAACAAAGCATCAAAAAAGAAAGTCTCTTGACGCCACGCACTGTTGCCATATTGTGTATAATGATGCACAGTACAGTGCCCATCATTTAACACATTCCGTGCTGACCTATTTTTAGAGAAAATGCTCTGTGGCTGACATTTTGGAAAAAATTTGTATTTTTTTATTATTATTTTAACGGGGTGATATTATGAGTTGTGATGCTGGGTACATGTTTTCACTCTTTTTTTCGACAAGTAATCCTTCATTTGTCAAAAATTTGATATTAAAATTGTCTAAGTATCCTCTCAAACGTGTGATACCTTCCCGCAACACACCAATATGTTTCAGATATTTCTTCGCTCTTTGTCAGTACTGCAGCAAAAACCCGTTTAGACATAATCACTTTCTGGAAAAAACTAATCTAGCGTATGAAGAAGAATTTTTCATTTACTAATTACTATGCATCAAATAATATAATTTTTTAAATAAACAGATTTCTCAGAAAATATGAAAGATATGCATTTTTTTAAATTGTCCAGCTGTGTAAATAATTACATATCAGCATAACAAGTTCTTATGATACCCCTGGAAAAACTCAAGACACAATCGAGGCTCAGCCAGGCAGATGGGGCAGTAATATGAAGTGTCATGGCGGACATTCTTCTTGAAGCACTCCCTACACTTCTTCTGTTTTCGTCTTTCCTGTCTTTTGCGTTTGTCATATAATCGGGTTAATGTCAAATAAGCCCTAAGTTTTGATTGAGGCAGGCTAGGATGATTATCTCCTCACAGGGGTCGAAGGCACTGATATTGTCGTAAGAGATTCAACAATTTGAATTCGAAAGTCGATGAGAGTAATTTTCCAAAGATTTTTTGAGAATAAAGAATTAGGGTTCAGTAACAGTAAATAAATAAAATAATAAAGTTCAGTAGGTGGATTCTAAATTCGTTGTACCTTTTGATGGATTTCCTTTCAATGGGAAAGTAAGACATCATTTGATCCCAATGATTCATGCCACTCATGTAATTGTTGTATTCAACCTCCGCCTGTGGCTTTCTTGGCGTTCACCCTCGTCTTTTTGTGGATTTAATAATATTTTGCATTGAATTCAGCGATGATCATCCGCACTTCCCTCTTATCCTTCCAACTTAGGATGCAGATTTCATCCTCAGAAAAGGCCTCCACCATCTCACCTTTAATTCCTGGGAGAGCGCAACAGGAGGAATACCTTTCTTGGCTCGCCGCAGTGTCCCCATCACTTAAGTTTTCCCATTCAGATGAAATCTAGAAATGGCTACACATTTATAAAAGTTGTCCATATAAAGGACTGGCCGCAGACAAAATTATTCTCCGTCAATTTTTCTGTCATCTTCTCCAAATGACCCTTTTCAGACACTTCTGAGTTGGAAGACACTTGGTATTCGATGACCTGCAGTGCCAAACCCTTTGCTTCCATCTACATGTACAACTTTATTGCGTACCTTTGACGCTTTCCCCTTTTATATTCACTAAACCCCAGTCTAGCTCACCATGGAACCATAGACTCTTCCAAGCTCAAGTCATGTGAGGGGGTCACTACTTTGTCCATTGCTTCATTTAATGCATCTATTAGGGGCCTAATTTTGAATAATCAGTCCATTAGAAGGGTGTTAGAGTTAGAGAGAACCTAGATGGGTTCTCGCTGAAATAAACGGCTTGGAGAATTGATATGAATCTATCATGAGACTTCTGTCTCCTGAAGTAATGCAAGTCATATAAAGGATGAGTTTTCGAATAATCTGGCATACGGGCAATTTTGATAATTCCTGTATGAAAAGTAAGGCCAAAAGATGGTGAAATTCTTCTATAGTTAAATATTTCCATCTGGTAATTCTTGCTTCAGGACGCACTTTGCTCTGCATTTATCCTTGGATGTATATATCCTCGGGCCAGGTCAGTTTCTCTGAGCTCGGCGGCATGCGACTGGGTGAGGGGAGGATGCTCTCACAGGCATTTTTTGTTATGGCGAATACCATGTAAAATACTTGTAAGGGTTTTGAATATAATGGAAAAAATCAAGTAATGAGTCTGATAAAATTGTAAGTGAACGTAAGGATGGGGAAATCTAGCTATTGTGCATAAAATTTAAATAGTAAAAAATAAATTACAATGTGTAACAAAGACTTCACTAAATTTATTGCCAAATTTATGCAAATGTGGTTGTTGTTTCATGTGTTGCAGCAAATAAACATTGCGATAAAAACAAATTTTGCCATGATGAAATCATAGCGAATGAAATTCACTCGGAACCTTTAAAGGTATCAGAAAGAAAGTATTTATTTATTATTTATCATAGGAATTGAATCGCACATACCTCAGGTCTGTCCAAAATTAGGCAACCAGCCAAACAATTAACCACATTTGTGTTAATTACCAGTAAAAATAAAAATAGCAACAAGGGAAAAATATTTCCATTTCTTCCCGTATAACCTATTAAATAAATACACCTAAAGATTGTGTGAGGAGTCATAAAGAAAGTTAAAATACCTTGTAATAAAGTAATTACTTACAATCAAGGCAAGAAATTACTGTTTTACGCGTTATAAAATGAAAGTGATGATGAAATAGGTTGTAAAAACCCATCTCCAAAGGCGTCAAATGGGGTAAAGTAGAAAAACACACAAAATATGGGAAAAATTTTTTTTGGAGCTTTCTGCTCAGTAAACAGGCAAAGCTTGGTAACTGGCCCTCTCCTATACCCTAACACCGGTGGCTGGTGATCAGGGTGGAATAGCACAAAAGGGAATCATGATGTAACCCTTACATCATCTGTCACTCGGTAGCGACTGCCATGACATAGACCTTACGTCATGAGGACGGAACGAGTTAAAGGACTGACTGAGGAAAAGGCTGACAGCCAAGTCGGTGGCAACCACGAATCTCTTTTCTCCTCCCTCTCCCAAGATGGAGCTGCCAGTACGGGTATAGAAACATCTAGATAAATAATAAAAGATATTGACCTTATTAGTGATAGTCAATGTAAATTTTATATGTATCAGTGTTTCATTCACTGCACAACATGCATCTGTACCAATCAATTTTCAATTGACCCGTTGGTTTTCGAAGTTAGCTGGAATTTGCATTGTTCACAACAAGTTGATTAATTTTAGTAGTAAAACAATTTATTTTCTGCAAACTATTAACCCTCTTACTGCCAGCCCATTTCAGGTGGGATGTACGAAGACTGCAAAGGCTATTTTCCGGAATTAGCAACATTTCAGATTTAAAAATTTTTCAACTACTTAATTTGGTTGGTGGTACTTTCGTGGGGCCAAAAAATAACCAGGTATACTGGGCCGAAGGAATGCTCGAGAGCAACCCTTTTCTGAACCTTTTCTCGAGCTCCCAGAGATAAGCCGGGTCTTCGGGAGACGGTCGTCAGAGCATGAGGTTACCCTTGCCGATATGACCTGTCGTAGTACATTTTTTACTTTACTAATGCCAATACTTAGAGGCAAACAAATACACCTATCATTATCATTGCCGTTGAGCGATTAAATGCATCTTTTAATTGAGGTTTCTACGATGAGAAATAAGGATTTTACGAAAAAGTCATCAAATTTACGTCGATTGCCTCCGCTGAATTGGCAACGCCGAAATTTTTTGAGGGGAGGGGGGACCACAAAAAGCTCTTTTTTCTCCCCCCACTCCAATTTTTAGCTTGTCCACGTGTTTCAGGAATTCTGGTGACGAGGTTTCTCAAAGGTGCTTGGCAGGGTGTTGTTTTCACCGGCCTGCACTACTCCATTTATTCTTCTACATTTGCATAACTCCATGCAAGCAGCCTCTCGGGTCTTCGGGTCGGGCAGGGGGTGACCAATCACCAGGATACAGCATGTTAAACAATCCCCACTACCACCCTCCCCAATGGAGCAATGGATAAATAAAAGCATGCAATTTACATTTACATAATACCCTGCGAGCCACCTCTAGGGTGTATGGCACGGGGTGATCAATCACCAACATGCAGCAAGCAAGAGAACCGGAACATGTCAACATCTACATCTACATAATACACTGCGAACCACCTCTATGGTGTTTGGCAGGGGGTTACCAATCACCAACATGCAGCATGCAAGTGGACCGCCACATGCACACCGCATGGTCATAGAAATATTACGTATACTAGCAAAATATACATGCTTATTCATAAAAAAAACTCTTGCTAATGGTTAGTAATTCCTAGAGAAAATTCATGCAAAGTTTGAACTATGAAAAAAAAACATATAATGAATCATCATAACGAGTAACGCCTTTAATCCTATCAATTGAGACAACGTTGCTATCCTTAATAATACGAGGGAAGAATGACATTTTAAATCTCTGTTTTTCAGTCTATTTCTTTTATTTTATTCTCATGATCACGTCTACTATAGTACGATGGTAAACGAAGGATGTGATTCACATCGTCTGAGAAAATATCCTCTTCGCATTTCCTAAGTAAGTTAAGCCTATACTTTGATCTACGCTCCTGTAAAGATTCCCATCCTAACTCGTGTAACATACTGGAAACACTGCACTTTTTGACGTAACAACTCATCACAAATCTGGCCGCCTTGCGCTGTACTCGATTGATTTCAGCTTTTAGTCCTACTTCGAAAGGGAAACGCTAGCAGCATATTGTAAGTGAGGTCTCACTAAAGTCAGGTAGCTTATTTCTTTCACCTTTTTTGGCCATTTACCGAGAATTCTTTATACAAATTCCAGTTTATGGTTAGCTTTCCCTGGTACTTAACGTATGTGTTCACCCCACGAAAGATCCCGGTAATGGTGACCTCCAAGTATTTAACGAATTCGGCATTTGATAATGGAATTCCGTTAGCGGTGTAGCTCCTTCTTGAAGATATATCCTTTTCCCAAAAATTCATCACCATACACTTTTCAAGATTTAATTCTAACTCCCAAGTACTGCACCAGTCATTTACGGCACCGAGGTCCCTTTTCTAATGCTTATCTATCGCTATGGTCGTAAAATTCTCTGTATACAAGTACATCATCTGCGAAGGGGCGGATTTTGCTTCGAATTTTGATTTTTAATTTTGCTTTGAATTTTGATTTTGATTCGAATACTAACTTCAAGTAAGGTGCTATCTCTGATGCTGATTCCTTATACACTCGAGCTAGAACGAGATCAGTGCCTGTCAATTTCTTTGGATTGATAGAGCTGAGTTGTTTTTCTAAACCACTGCTTGAAATACAGATAGACCGCAATTGTTCTTGGTACAGTCGAGGTAAAGGTGTTCATATATTCGTCGTGAAATTAGAGAAGACACTATGGAAAAAGTTATTTAAGAGATTAGCTTTATCTCGATTGTTCGTTATTCTATCTTTACGTTCATTTATAAGTGAAGAGACTGTAGTGCTATTGCCCTGAGAGGGGAGAAAAAGGAGCTTTTCGCGTTCCCCCCTTCCCTCACAAAATTTCGGCGTTGCCAATTCAGCGGAGGCAATCGACGTAAATTTGATGACTTTTCGTAAAATCCTTATTTCTCATCGTAGAACCTCGATCAAAAGATGCATTTAATCGCTCAACGGCAATGATAATGATAGGTGTATTTGTTTGCCTCTAAGTATTGGCATTAGTAAAGTAAAAAATGTACTACGACAGGTCATATCGGCAAGGGTAACCTCATGCTGTGACGACCGTCTCCCGAAGACCCGGCTTATCTCTGGGAGCTCGAGAAAAGGTTCAGAAAAGGGTTGCTCTCGAGCATTCCTTCGGCCCAGTATACCTGGCTATTTTTTGGCCCCACGAAACTACCATTAACCTTAATTTTATTCAATACATCTAGGTTTTTTCCCAATTTTTAAGATATATTTACATCTTATAACCATAGATAGATTATGGGGGTTTACATAAATTACAGCCGTTGAAAAGGCCACAATCACGAAAAAAGTGAAATAATTCGGGCCGATAAATCGGTCCCTGGCAGTTTTCGCTCAACCAGCGAGGGCCGATATATGAGCCCGGTGGCAGTAAAAGGGTTAATACAGAATCCGGCTTTTTCTAAATGAAAATTGCATGTTACTGGAACGAACTGGGGATTACCAAGCACTCAAAGTTGGGCAACTTGATTTCACGCACAGAAAACGGGTACTTTTTTGAGAGAAAATAAAGTATAGGGAATAACAAGTAGCCAATGCTTTTTAACAGTATATGGTCCAACGTATAAATAAATTCTCTTTAATATGCTTTCTGTTGCATTGAGATTGATTGCTTCGTTTAGATGCTAGAGCTACTCAAACTCTGGTGTCTTGCTTTTTCTTTTACAAGTAGTAGGTGCTTTTCATATTCACTTCTACTTACCATTTACTTATTGTGATGCTTAATTATTTTTTAGGAAATATATTCTATTCCATGGTAGTCCTGTGTTATTATGATCTTTTCATCTGTGAAACAGAGAGTTAGTAAATTCCTTTAATCTATATGAAGGGGTTTCCTTGTCACCCTGCTTCCTTTTCCTGGATTATAACTCTTGGTATTCATAGATCTTGTCTTTATCTAAAGCTTTCTGTATTAGCTTCTTTTAACTTGTCCATGCCAAGGCTTTTGTAGTGAATTTACATTCTTTTCTCCGAGAGGAATTTAAAGCCTGCAGAAATGTTTTTGTTCATGTATCAAGTTTTGGGATTTGGGCTTCTATCTGTAATTTCATGATATAAGATATTTTGTTGTTACTATTTTATTCATTTTTATTATTATATTTTTGGATATCCCTTCAATTGATTCATAGTATCATTTCCTGGATGATTTGGAACTATTAATTATGTTGTCTGTATTTATGAGTCATCTGTATTGTCATCTATAAACTCCCTCTAAAATTTTTTTATCAAATTAACAACCGCCAATATTTCTGTCTAACAGTAACTTCCATCTTTTCCATATTCATCCTCAATGTAATTATTCTGTTGTTTGTGAAAACAGGAAATATGTATGACATTGAGACCACAAATCAAGATTTGTATTGAGACATTTAAAGCTTTTGTATATAATTTTTAGTGCAGCTTCACTTATGATTTTTTTTTTGCTCGTCAACAGGCTTTATTACCAAGAATAGGAGTTATGATTTTAGTAAAGCACAAGAAGCAATTGACCAAGGACTGGAAACCAGGTTTAAGATTTGTCGTGATAGAATGGCATCTATGGCATTTTGAATGTCATCATTAAACTTGTTTCTCATTACCAACTAAAAAAGTATGTATGTATCACTTCCCAATAATTTCTCCTTTTTGCTAATGATTGATAATGATGGTTTGTTGATGTTTATTATGTGTTAATGATATGATATTAATTTTTTACTTGTAAAATTCCATGTTTTACCATATTAGGAGTCCAGAAAGTAGTCATACTGCCTGTGTAAGTGTATGTGTATTGGTCCCTAGATGTTTCATCAGTGTTAGTTGATAGAGATAATAATCGGTAATAAAGTCAGCAGCATCTTGTTACCTTTGAAGGGTGGAAAGTGTTCACCTGACTCTCTTTTCTTAGTGGTGCATGGTTTGCCTGACTGCTATCCCCCACTCCTCACCTGTACAGGTTAATAATTAAATAAATTATATTTTTTTTTGTTATTCTAGTCTGTTATGGTGATATGCTACTTAAAATACAATATCCAGTAACTCATGTCTAATGGAACTTATGCAATTATAACCATTTCCTTCCCACTTCTTCTCAAACTGCTTATTGATTTGGTTGCAAAGTTTATTGATTGAGTCACTTTTTCGTTTCTTATGTTTATGATGTTTCTTGTGTGTGTGTCTATTTTTCTGGTATCAGCAGTCTTTAAGTGGAGCCCAAAGGTGTTTCTATACATTGAAAAATTCATTTTTCCTCCAGTCGCTAAGAAGTGATGAACATTTCTGTGGTGCATCTCTCCCCAAGGTACTTATGTAAATAGTTTTAAGATAGGTACTTGGCAGATTTATGTGATGGTTTTAGATTTTGTATCTTCCACAGTTATGTCTTCCCTGCTGTATAACCAAATTTCAGTGTCCTTGCAATGTACGTATCAGCGTTCATCTTCAATCACAGCTTGTCTACATTATTGTTTGCCACTAGTCCTTGAATTATATGAGGGTAATATCAAATAAAATCTTTTTGCTGTTTTTCAAATTCACACATGGAACTTTTACATATATTTGTTATGTAAAGCACCACGGATTACATGGATATTGTGGAAGGATTACTTAAGGAAGGAATCATTGTAATTGTGGAACAAGTGTGAGATGGTGGTGATTTCCAATGTCAATTTCTTGTGTATGGATAATGGGCTTTGAAGTTGTGTGTCGAAACCATGTGTAAGTTACTTCAACCATCTGTTCGATGAATGAACTTCTCTCGGGTTTGCGAGTGTCAAAGAAATTGAGGCAGACTTAATTTCTTTGTCGGCACACAAATCCGAGGTCATTCATCGTATTGGCTGGAAAAGTGTTAAATTATGCATCTGTTTGATGCTATGATACAGCTTGAATGGACTCAAAAATTTTTCTTTTGTGATATACCTCTGTAGCTATGATGGCTTTTCCATGTTCTTCAGCAATGTATGTTGTTTCATGAGGAATAATTCATTAAGTTGTACAGTTTTTGAGCAATAATTTTGTATATGTACTTTCCACCTTCTTCTGTCAGATTTTTTGGGAAGATTTTGGTGAAAATAAACCTATTTTTTACACCAGTAAGGTCTTAAAGGCTTAGGATGGTGAAAGATGCATTGCATTACTATTTAGAATTATTTATGTTGCATTTTATTTCTTAATATTCACTTCGTTCTCATGAATCATGCCTTACGAAGCTGCATAAGTAGGGCAGCTGGCACCTATTGGTCTTGACAGAGAAAGGATGGGTATATCATCAGAAATGTGGAAATTCATCTCCAATTTATTTCCAAATAAAGTGTGGGTTTGTTGTATTTTACCTCTACACCCAAATACTTTTTATCATGTTATTTATTAATACTATCCTTGCCTATGAGGATACAACCTAACCTCTGCTGGGATGTGTTTCATTTTAGTTTTAGAGTTTTCAGAATTGGTTTTAATACAGTCTAATTGATCGAAAAAGATTGAAATATATTCTTTACTGGGCCATATACTCTTTGCTGGGCAAATAATTTGGGGAAGGGTTGGGGAGTTAGAAGGATGACAGTTGTGTGATACAAAAATATTAAACTGTAACACCATGAAACAATCACTCAAGCTCTTTCATTCACCAAGCAGATTTGCTCCAAGGAATAAAATTCTGCTTAGGTCGAATCACACACACACACTCAGATTTGCAAAGCTTCTGCTTATGCCAGTGACCCACTCACTCCAAAGAAATAGGCAAAAAACAAAACTAGGAAATGCACGCTCACACTCACACAGGTTTGTGAAGCTATCACTTACGTGACAGTCTGTCATAAGCGTGAGTGTGCATTTCCTAGTTTTATATTTTTTATCTATTTCTTTGGTGTGAGTGGGTCACTGGTGTAAGCGGAAGCTTCGCAAACCTGAGTGTGTGTGTGATTGAGACCTATGCGGAATTTTGTTCCTTAGAGCAAATCCGCGAGATGAGTGAGTGTCTGCATGCATTTACTTGTTCAAAGGCCTGTTTACACGGTACATTAACACGTATGAGTTAATGTACGTTTGCGTGAATGATTTTGGTGGACCAGAAAGGGTCATGTACGAATGCATGAACCAAATTAGAACAGGCTCTATCTTCTGTGCATGCATTCACACAAGTTAGCGGGGTGATACGGTGCATTTTGGCGTTTGTTCTCGCGTTCATTCATTTAGAAATTAATCCGTACGTGTTAATTTACCGCCTAAATAGACCTTAATATTTTTTTCTTTGGTGTGAGTGAGTCATTGGTGTAAGCGGAATTTTGCAAACCTGAGTGCGTGATTGGACCTATGCGGAATCTTGTTCCTTGGAGCAAATCTGCTGGGTGAGTGAGTGAGCTTGCACGATTGTTTATTTCATTGTGTTACAGTTTAATTTTTTTATCACCCCATTGTCATCCTTCTAACTCCTCACCCCTCCCCCACTTTTCTGCCCAGCAAAGAGTGCGGCCAAAAAACGGCCGTACATGGTTCAATTACCTATACCAAGTTTTCTCCCTGGGGCCTTCCTTTTCTGAGTCCCGTGTGAATTTCCTCTGCGAAATTTAGGTTGGAATCTAAGATGACTTTAAGATAGGTGATCGGTAGTGAGAACTGATAAGGTCCTCTGTAAGGCGAGAGTTCTGGATTCATTTTTTGGATTTTGTAAGGGACGAAATTTGGTTTTTACTTGAGTTACCAACAGCCCTATTTCAGTGCACCATGCTGCATCTTTTCAAGTTGTGTCTCTGCAACTTGTACTTGGTTCATCGAATTTCTAACGCATAGATTACGCGCCAGATGTACTGCGGTTCACGCACTGAATACATTCAATTGTTCCGAGGGCGTCGCGCCAGGCGCAATGAAAGCGGGTGAAAGGAACGCAAGGAATGAATGCATGAAGTGGTCACGAATTTTAATGCAGTCTCCCTGGAAGTGGCAATAGCATTAATGTATTATGTTTTGTGTGAACGTGATTTCCCCTCTTTAAAACTGCCTTGTTTTCGTCAAAGGTTTACGCAGTAATTGTAAACTGCATGGTGTTTTATGACTGTGACTCCAAACAATTATTTTGCTAAAGACGAGATAAATAACAGCTATGGAAACAGACAAGAGTCGTCGGTTGGTTTTGGTCCGTAGTTGGTTTGTCACGTTTTCTTATTTTTACTGATGAACTCTGTTTTAATTTGAAAATTATGTCACAGCTTGCAGGTGACGATAAAAGCAACGATAAGTGTAGAACTTTCGTGTTTCATCACGAAGACCACACTCTTGGGAATGCGCTGAAATCCGTTATTTGCAGATAGTGAGTACTTCGATTAGTGATTACTTAGATGTAGTAGTGAAGGTTGTTTCCTTCATAATTGATGTTGTGGCCCGAATCTATTAAGGGGCATTCCAGTTTACAATTATTTGATTGGTGTTTCCTTTATTTAATCTTCCTCTCTTAATTCTCCTATTCTGAGGAATATATTTTGGAGGCGAGATGGAAAATATTTTAAAATTTAAAGAAGAAATAATGGCATGAATGTCAACTTTTTTGCCTTGTTGCAGTGAATATGAAGGGTTGCCTCTTCATTATGATCATTTTATAAAAATTGGTTTCATTAAATTAAAGCTGGTCATTAAGACCGTATATTGCAGTGTACAGTGCTATTATACCAGAAAGGTATGCCATACTGCCTTGTCTGGTTCAAGTCAGGTGTAGGCGCTTTCCCCTTTTATGGTGTTGAGAATATAATTTTCAAGGGAAGGGTTAAGTTTTGAACTTCTGGGGTGGGTAGTGACTAATTGACCATGGGGTTAGCCATAAATTTATCTCACTATTCACGTTCATTTTTATTGAAAAGATTTTCTTGGGTCAAAATTTTCCATGCTGCCACTGTCTCGATTGCTTCTAGGGTTCACTGTGTAGGAATCTATTAAGGGATATCAGTTTTGCTGGTATTCTAACGAGTGTCTTTAAGTGAAAATGTCGTTATAGAAATATTTCAACTTGGTAGTACCTCGAAGCAACAAAGTCTTCTGCAATCATCTTTGTCGTCCACCAACTTGTTATCATATCACCCTCCCCACAGTTGAAGTCGTTTTTACATAGGGAACGTTCTTGCACAATCTGATGTTTGTATGAAGGCACAGTCAAAATTGCATTGTGCTACACAGTGCATTGCTAGAACACATGTGAGAATGCGTGGAAATGTGATGAAAAAACACCAAAATTGATTTGTGCATTTGCACAATTCCCTGCTGCAAAGAGAAATTAATGCAGTTATGACCTGCGTAATTCAATGCCCGTGTAAAATAGCCTTTAGAAATGCTAAGTGTTGACTTTTCTCCAATCTCCCTCGAATCTTTAATCTAAAACAACTAAATTCGTTGGATGGTAGGTTTTAAATAACAAGTGCATTTATTGTGAGAGTGCAAGTTGCTATACCGAAAAGAATAATTTTTTGTTCTCAATTTTGAAGGATTTTTTTTTCTTGAATGAAACACCAAAATTAAATTGAGGAAAAAAGTAACTGTATTGCACGAGAAAAGAAATCACTGTGGCCATAATCAGCTAAAAGCATAAAATGAATACATAGCAGCAGGTCCATGGTGACCTAGTTTGCTTCATCACTCTCTCCCAAACATAGGAGTCCAATGGGCTTTATACATGTTTCTCTTGAAGGGTCCTGCTGGAAAACTCTTGGTGAATACATCTGTCAACTGCTTGCAACTAGGGACAAGTTCCAGATGGGAGTTTCCATCAGCTTTTCTCAGACAAAGTGGAAATGAACATCAATTTCTTTAGTTCTGCTATGAAATTTGGAATGAATTCTGAATTAATGTAATGGTGCTCCTGTTATCAACCAATTGGGAAGGGACATCAAGCAGGCTTATTATTTGACTCATCAATCGATTCAACTGCTCCATTTCTTTGACGACTTCACTTGTGGCAATGCACCCTGCTTCAGTTGCACTCAAAGCAGTCAAATGCTCTTTACAACGGAGCTATGAGACTGCAGTAGCTCATCATGTTATCACTAATCCAGTTCTTACGTGGGGATTAGAAGTTTTGTTGGTAAATTCAGAGTCAGTACAACTATTTATACTATAAAGGGGAAATGATGCATGGTGCAGTAGCCCATGTCATTGAGTACCAGTTAAGTGTTTGAAGATCCTCATCTCTGCAGTCCATTCTGACCTTTGGGGTGATGTAAGACTTTTGACACAGCAAATGACTGGTCCAGATGTTGTCATTGTGAAATTTAGCAAGCTACCGCCTGCTTGTCTTTAAGGAGCATACTACTCCAGAGGGCTATCATCCTCTTCTGAAACACTTTTCAGTGGGCATCAAAACTGAATTTGATTAAATCATTTTGATCCATGCTAAGATGTTCTTTGTGTTATGCTTTCGCAAGTGACCTTTGAGTGATGGCACCTAGCTTCATGGGCTATATCCGTCGAGCTCTCCAAGGGGGAAGGAAGGATGGGATGGGAAGGTAGGAAACGCTTACCCCAAGGCCAAAAGTAAAACCAAGGAGGGTGTGTTTTAGCAACCAATGGGATGAAAGTTTTATAATGAACTTGTTTAAGTGAGGACAATTCATCCCATCTGAGCACAGGGAGGTCTAACTTCAATTCCACATTCAATTTTTTTGAGTGATTAATGAATTCTTCTGTTTCCATCCTCCAGAGCAGAAAAATAGATTTGATGAGTCTATCAACTCTATCGGTTAGTTTCCATTAATGTCTTCATAGTTGCCTTCATGTATGCCATTCATGCATGGATTCATTCGCATTATCACGTCCTAGAATTTATGATATTTAATGAAAAAAGAAAAAGCAGGAGCAATTTCCACAATTTTAAATTTAATGGTACTACCGGTTTCCCTTTACAGCATCATCAGGTCACCTATGTCAGTTCACCAAGCAAAACCGGTAGTAGAAACTGGCAGAGAACCTGATGATGCTGTAAAGTGAAACCTGTAGTACCATTAAATTTAAAATTGTGGAAATTGCTCCTGCTTTTTCTTTTTTCATTATGTCACGTTTCCACTCCATCTCGCCTGAAACCTCAGATTATATTATGATATTTAACCGAGACAGAGTCTTTTTCTTCAAAAGTTCTTTATTGGTGTCAACTTCCTCCCAGGTTAAATCTCCTAAACAGCGACCAATATATTTTGATATGTCGTCACAAGCTGTGTTTTTCTTTTCCGATGTGACCCAATACTTCTAGTTTTTCTGCTTTATCCACTCTACAAAATGCCCTAATTGCCTGAAAATTTTTATTTGATATTTCTGTATGTGTAATTGGGGTTGGTATTTTTTCTCACATTTCAAATAGATGGTAAGGAATTTCTAGAATGATATTTTAGTTTCATCTCAATTCGCTACTTGAGTGTGTAATCCTTAATCACCAAAGGAGCTCTTGCTGTTGCTTGAGCCAGGAGCATTAATCACAGCTCCCATTTCTAATAGAGATTTTTTTGGAATTGATGAGGTTCAAAATTGTGACACTTGATAAATTGTGGTGTATGTAAAAATTTTTCCTATGCAATACGGGCCTCAGTCAGTATCAGTTTTTCAAGCTATCACAATCAACAGGAAACAAAAATTGGTGAACAGTGGGAATATACTACTCTGTCATGCTTTGTAATTAGTAATTTTTCTTAGAAAATTGGAAATTTTCTTTTAGTTGTTACAAATTTTCATTTAGAGGAAGTTATTTATGTTATAGCTTAAGTAATTTATTTATGTCTTAAACACGAAATGTGCTTAATTAAAATATCTTTGAGACTAAAGGAATTAGTTTATTATTTTAACATATTAAATATTTTTATTCTGCCTTCTCTCTATATTTATGTGCATATTGATATCAGGGCTCATATTATATACAGTTGAGGACCTCAAATCCGGAAAGCTTGGGACCAAAGGGTGTCCGGATTTCTGGTCTTCAGTGTGCGGAAAAAGTGGTGCACTTTTTTTTTTGAGAATTTTAATGCAATATATGTAAAAATCACAACCGTAGTTTCCGCAGCATAAACTATACATGCTTAATACTGGATCAAAACGAGCATTAAATACATTTTTCTTCATGGTCAATAGCTTTCATTGATAGAATTCGCTAGCAGGCGTTGCAATATCTATCGACATCTTCCTTAGTCGGACAGTAAATCTGTGCATATGCTTCTATATTTTGTTAATTAATTAATTTATAAATGCATTTAGGCTCTTGTGCTTGATATTTGAGATCCCTACATGTCCCTGCCTATGTTGTTCGCATATGTTCATAGCGTGTGCTAACTTCCTACTTGTCCCAGAATAAGGCTCAGAGAATGGTGCCACGAGGTGGTAAGTTGAAACACTACGCAGAGGAATTTTCAAACGTTGCGGATTTCTGGTTTTCCGAGTTTCTGGATTCCGGATTTGAGGTCCTCAACTGTAATGTATATGGTATGGCCCATCATTATTGTTTCAATGTCTTTGTTTGAGTTTTTAAATTATCTTTCATGTAGTTTGGCTTGGTTAAAAAGAAATTTGCTTATATGTTTTAAGAAGAAAGGATACAGGCTGAAATGGGTAAAATAGAAACAATTGTAGATATTACCCTTTACAATCCTAGTCCAAAAGGAAATTTCGAATCCTTTGCCCTCTTGATGCATTGGCCCTGTTAACCCTCACTAAGACAACTAAAGTCAGTAGCGGATCCAGGATTGGGACAAGGAAGGGCTAAGTATGGGGTAAACTCCCAGTAGTATTGTGGGTCCGAACAAAAATTAACATTCTATCTAGTGTAAATTGGATGTCCAAGTGGGGGGCTATAGCCCTCTTCAGTGACACAGCAAGGGTTTTTTTTTGAGGATAAAAACCCCCCAGAGCTCAGAGAAATTTTTAAGTTTAATCCATTTTACTTAATTGGATTGATATTACTTATAGAATAGTGGGAGGATGAATAAAATATCCCTCAAAAAGCCGTAAAACTCGCCATTTTGAACAGTTTATCTTTAAAATTGCACAGTTTATTAATCTTGCATCTACCACTTATCCTGGTGGGTACACCATACCCCCACGCTCCCCGGTGTTAATTGCACCTAGAACCCCCCCCCCCCCCCACCCTTAATTCCTAGCTGTGCCCCTGGCCCCCTTAGCCCCCTCCCCCCCATAGATCCACAACTGACTGAAGCTATATAGGAATCATCAGCTGCTGCATTTTGGCTAATTTAGTCTGTTCTCTTTGATTGTATTTTTTTCCTACCCTGTCTTACCATAAACTTTACTCGCTGCTATCTCCTGCATTTTATCATATTTTCTTATCGAAGCATCTTATTCATATAGCTTACTATCCTCATTGCTCCAAAATTAATTCTAATGCAAATGCTCAATGCACATTGCATGACAGGGAGTTGTTATTAAATTCGATCGTGGTTACCTAAAATTATATTTCATGACTTGTGAGGGAATGTCATATTTGGGTTGTTAACTTTCATTTGAAGGAACAAAAAATTAACATATTTTTATTTTACAACTTTTATTATAAACATACATGTATTAATTGATAGTTAATAATTGCTGTTAATTTAATTTTAGTCCAGACGTGGAATTATGTGCATATTCAATGCCCCATCCTTTTGAGCCAAAAATGCTTCTGCGAATCCAGACTTATGGACCTTCTGCCATTGATGTCTTAAAGCGAGGACTTCGTGATTTGGAGGAAATATGTGCTCATACATTGGGTGTTTATGAGGTATGTTGGAAGAGATGATGTGAATTTCTTTTCATAATCATTTAAATGTACCCCTGGCACAATTTTCGATTTAGTTGTCTATTAAGACCAGTCTTATAACCTTGAAAATTTAATTATTACATGTATTTTGAAGGAAATGCAAGTTTTTATTCCAATGGAACAATGAACTTACTGCTCTAAGTCAAGTTTTCATCAGATGAGCATACATTTAGTGGTATGATTGACATTGTTATGTGCAAAAAATAGAAATTATGCTTTATTAGAGTGAAAATCTCTAAAACTTTTGATAGCATGTAGGGAAGAATTATCTTCATAGCATAGAATTCTTTATATAAATAATAGAAATCAGTCATCAGAGTTGCTGAAGAATCAGATTGAGTTGTGTGTGAAATTCTTATGGTATGGATGGGTAGCAATGCTAGCCAATTCTAAGTGAAAAAAATTTAAATGGGTTGGGAATTGAATCATTGACTACAAAGTAGAATCTGAAATTGTTTTACTGGTGAGTCTGAAATTTTGTTTTTTAGAAATCCAAAATTATCAAGAATTTTGTTCGACTTTCATACATAGTGTGACACATGACTACACGTAAAAATTTTAGAATTAGGGCAAGAAAGTATCTCAGGTTGGGGGCGACGTCAAACGAGTAGATTTTAGATGCAAAACGACAATAGGAAGGTGTTTGGGAGGATGAATTTTAGGGAAATCACAGGTATCTCTGGATTGCATGAAAAGTAACACATTTATTCACGGAAGGCATGAGCAAAGAAATAAACATTCAAGCAAATTGTAATACTATAGGGAGGGGCACTTAGGAAAAGGGAAGTAGGTGGGGCAGGATTGGGCAACTTACAACTAATTGGCTTTACAAAATTGTACAAAACACAAAGAATCATCTCGATCAAATAAAACAAATTGAACTTTAACACAAGCTTGCAATTTATTGACTACCTAATTCACGGATTGTTCTAGCACGTGGTTTGAAGAGGGGCGAATGGGAATAAGACAAGGTCGAACCACCTTGAACGAACAAAGGGGGGGAAAAGGAACGTTGCTTCGAACTTCACCTTTGTGTTGGGGAAATCTCGCTGGATATGGAGGGGAGGGGCGGCATCGTATGACAGACTTCTCGTTGTGTAGGGCGTTCTGGTTGGGTGGATCGGCTACCAAATCCACGGCGAAGAATCCCACGTTGGTTGACAGCGACAGATCTGTCGTGAGCCTCTGGATCGATTTACCTTTCGGGAGGAGGGTGGCGTGACCAAGGTGGCCTCGTGCCAAGTTGCAGCCTCAACCTCACCGACGATCTCCCGCTGCCGAGATGACCCCGTAGCCCAAGCCAAAAAAAGTGCTTGACTTTGTGGAGTCCCAAGTCATTCTGTCTGTCGTAGGTGCACTTTCACACTGGCTCTTACCATGAGAGGGGAATGGAGGGGAGGGCGGTAACTTCAGCTAATGCATCGAGAAAAAATGCCGCGTAATTTTTTTGTGTTGAAAGAGGAAAATTTGATAACTGTTGAAAGTCCAGGCATACGTCTACAACACTGCGCGATGGGATAAAGAAAATGCTACATTTTTTTTCTTTAGCTCCGATGCTCAAAATAGGGGTGCGTCTCTAACACATGCGCGCCTCTAACACGTGCTTATATGGTAATTTTGCTAATTTTGTCTCCACCCGTGCAATATTTCATCTTTTATGTAATTCTATGCCTTATTTGTTATGAAACATGTTTTTAACAAAGCAAGATGTTCACACATTGGTGCTGTTTGAACTGATTCCTTGCGAGGAAATAATATGGATTCAGGATAAGATGGAGTTTCCTTTGCGATTAGGCCTATTGAACATACCGATATTGTAAAGCAAGGGTTTATTGTATCCCAATTTTCAAGATTCCTCTGAATTATTTTAAGATTTCAAGGATTATAATTTTATATTCTATTACTTAAAATTATTGTATAAATAAATAAATTTATTTCAATTTTCAGGAAGAACTTGTCAGATTCCAAACCTCCAGCAGCAGAAGCAAAACCTAACTCTTCCTGTAGTTAATAAACTTATAAAATATATAATCCACATTCAATGTGTACAAAAACTTATTTTATTTCTGCTACTTAAGCACATTCCATCATTGAAAAAAGGCTTATGTTGAGGGAAAGGCATCCTGGGAAAAATAAGAGTGACAAAGTACAACAAATTATCCTATTTCATTAGGGATGGCCTCATGTTAGGGTTTTTGTAATTTTTTTAAGATAGAAAAGTATTTTTCTAAATGGAAATGCATTTTTTTTAACAATATTTAGTGGTACTGGAAGGGGATTGCTTGTTTCATGCAATGGAGTCATTGCATCTTGAAAATGTTGCTGTGAAACACCACAAGGAAAGTCCGCAGTGAGGTGAGGTTGTCAAGAGGTTGAGAAATCCCACCCAAAATATTTCTTAGATATGGTGTTAAGTTTATTTCATCCAATTGAGCCCCTCTAGAATTAACCAGTTCTCTAAATGAAGACTGCCTAATTTTTTTTTACTGGCTTTGGCCTTGTCATGGTACCAAAGGAAAATGGAAATGTCCTGGCAGCCATACAGGACCAAAAAATATTACCTACTTCTTTTATATTTGCTGTAAAAATTCAATATAGATAACCACTGGTAATTACTGAAATATTGGAATCTGTAGTTTATGGCAGTGAAAATATGGCCCATCACAAAGGCTTCAAAACCTAGGGTTTACACCTTACCCCAGATTATGAACTGATTTTTTCAGGTAAATGGCTGGAAATGTGAGGCATAAATAATTGTACAGTAATCTCCTAGTTTCACAAGGAAGGATAATGTGAAGTTTTGCTAATACCAAACAAAACAGTCCCAACAAAAAGCCTATGCAAAAAGATTGGCACATTAGAAAATATCAAGTTTTTAAAATATGAATTTTTTTGAAATTGCAAACCTCCACCTTGGTTTGAAAGAAGAAATAATATTAATTTTTTCAAAGATGGGCAAAAAACTCTTCAACAAATTTAATAATATTAACATTTCCACAGTAGTGGTTTGTTTCATTTCTGTATTTTCTAACCATACTCTGGATTGAATGAAAAGACGGAAATTTCATGAAATAGCTGGTGGCAGACCTAGGACGAACGTGTTGGAATGGGATTGTGCTTGTTAAATTTTCATATCTTTAGCAGTGCTGCTTCTATGCCAATGCTTTTGTTATGTGGTCACATGAGCTGCAGAAAAGGAAACTTAAGTCAGGCAATGTTCAAGAAACATCAGAGTAAGTCTTTGACCTCCCATATCATTCTTCTTGTAATGTAAACCTATTAAGGCCGTTTTACACGGTACATGGAATTGCGCAGTCTGACGTACGTGTGAAGGCGCAATCAAAATTGTGTCGTGTAAAGCGGTGAATTGCTAGAACACATGCGAGAATGCGTGGATGCGAGACGGCAAAATAGCCCCTGTTCTAATTTCGTTCATGCATTCGCGCAATTCCACGCCATTTCAGAAATCAATGCAGCTCTAACCTGCGCAATTCCGTGTACCGTGTAAAACGGCCTTTACAGTGGGTATGGCATAGTAAATACTGAGACTTCTCAGATGAATAAATAATCGTAAAATACGAACTTCATCATCATCCTTTAAGACTTCATTAATTCCTATTGTCATCCTTTTTCAAATGTGATTTCAACTGGCAAAATTATCACCTTTCAATACCTATGACTTCTCATTATCAGTCTCATGTCCTCAAGGAGGATGGAGTTCACAACATCTTAGGTTCAATATCTGCCCAAAAATAAACCTCTTTGGAAACATGGAATAACTTTCAATCACATTAATGTATGTATACATGTGTTGCATATGAACTTTCATAGAAATTTTACGCACTGACTTGGGTTCAATGATTTGAAATTCAATACATGCCATTTTTGCTGTCTATGAATAAAACCAGTCTTACATCAACTTGACACATTCACCTTAATTGTCACATCAGATCTCATCATAAGGAGGTATGACCCATCAGTGGGTCACATCTTCCTCCAGAGGACAGTGAACCTTCTTTAAGTGACTAAATTCTAATGAGATACTTGAAAGTAGACTTTAAGTGTTGCAATTTATTCAGATGCTGGTTTTGGCAGGAAATACCCTTTTAATAAAATTCCTTAAAACTAGTCTTATTGTTTCATAGTGACTGCCAATGGAAATCCAAGATTGGCACTTATCTTGTGGTAACACTTTGCCTTCAGCATGTATGCAATAATGTAAAATATTACTTCTGTTGAGCCTAAAATGTCTTTTGATAGGTTGATAAATATTCCATAGTCAATGAGTTTACTAAAAGGGCCACTAAAGTGGTGTTCATACGGTTTGTTATCTTTTGAGAGGACCGAAATATCAAGGTAGGCAAAAGTTAATTTTAATAGCCATTAGTGCTTCATCCATTCCACAAAGATTACTCTTCCAGCAGGGATGCTCAGGATACATACTCATGCACATTCCATCATTAGTGCAATCTTCTGGGGCTCTAGCCATCACGCTTTAAGAATTTTTCGTCTCCAGAAACGTGCAATGAGAATAATTGCTAACAAAGGTTATAGGTCTCCCAGCAGACCAATCTTCAAGGAATTGCAAATTCTACCGATTCCTTGTGTGTATATTTTATTTACTATTATGTATGTAAAAAATAACTAATAATTTCGTCATGAATAGTGTTTTTCATAATTACCCCACTAGGTCACAAAGTTACTTGCATTACAATTTTTTACGCACTAAGGTAGCTAAAATGGGCCAAAAGGAAATGGGCATCAAACTGTTTAACAAACTACCTACATATATAAAAAATGTGAACAACATCAATTTGTTTAAGTGTAAATTAAAAAGGCTATTACTGAACAATATGTATTACTCTGTTCACGATTACCTTAATAACGGCAGTTAAACCTTTGTATCTAGATTTTGAGAACAGATAATTATCCTCTTTGAATTGTATATGTTCATACTAATGATTTTGACGTGCCTTATATCTTGTATATTCATATGTACTTGGTCTTTGGGCAAATAAATAAATAAAATCCATTGATTGTTGGGATGCCTGTACAGAATTGCAGAGTCCATTTGACATTATAGGAAATTTAAATAACCCAATTTATATTGAAGTTGCTGCCATTAGTATGACTTCATAGTTAATAGGGATTTGAATATAAACTCTCACCAAGTCAACTGTTGAGAAAACATGTGCATCACTGTCAGTTTTCAATATGGGCTACAGGGCAGTAGTCTAGTGTAGTGCACACATTTGAAGCACAATAGTTTCCAGATACAGGGGCTCCACTCATTATTTTTTTAAATAAGGTAGAGGGAGGGCCACAACCAGCGGCTGTGCAAAGGGCAAGCAGTTCCCTTGTGCACCATCAACTTGAATTCCCATTTGGTTGCTCTGAGCTTGTCGAGCATCAAGGTTTGTGGGATATGAGCCTGCTGGGGGTGGTGCATGAGTATGTATCCTGAGCTGAAAGAGTTATTTTTTTGTGAAATGGGATGAAAGGGTCTGGTAACAAAATTCAGCAACAATCCCTTATCTTTAGTGACAAATAATGAATCATAATCATTCTAGTTTAATGTCTAGTTCTAGTCTAACTTTAAAAAAAAATTAGCTTCTGAAAATGCACATTGGGCTTGATAAAAATTTTCAAGTGCAAACCTCCAAAGAAGCCACTGCATTCTTCAGTATACCTTGCACAATAGGCTGCTACTAAAAGGGTTTAAGGTATTTCAGGCACTTGAATGAGAGAATGTGACCACACTGGTAATCAGTCAAGGGTTAGTGCTACTATAATTCTTTTTTTTTAATCAGAATACTTGTGATGTAATATTTCACCTTAAGAGGAGATACAACCAGCAGGCAAACATTTTCAGTACCCATGAAACATGTACATTGCATTCATTTATTACCATATTGTTCAGGATTTTTGGTGGTCAATTAGTTCCTTGAGATGCCTGAATTAAATTACGTAAAAACTTTTGCCAATTTAGCCTTAAAAAGATAAAAGTATGAACTGCCCAGCAAGTCCAAAGAGCAATCAAGTCATATGAATTTATCCATCAGTCAGGACTTAATTTATTTATATCCACATTATTTACAAATTCATTTTATGGAAATATTTTCATAACAACAATTAAAATTTTTATGTATCACCTCTGTCAAATTCTTCACAATCCAATTTTTGTTTCACAACAGCTTTTTCTAATGCTTTCAGGAAGTCCTCTAGGGTTACCACAGGAGATTGAATGAAATGTGCGTGAGCCAAGAAAGGTATCTTTCGTAGTGTTCTCCCACTCATACCCTCGCTGGCCCTTCAAAATAATAAAAAGACACATTCAACAATGGCACTGGAGTAAAGTACTAAATAGAAAGTTTATATAGCGACACTATCGGCTATAAAACTTCATTAATAATAATCTCCATAGTTCAGCAACTATCACAGCCTACTCATGTACCACTAACAATTTAATGTAACCCACCAAAGTATTACGCAGCTGCTTATGATACTGAAACCATTTATGGCAAGAAAATAGTTTCCATTTAGTACATTAATAATTATTGTTTGCTGAACTATCACTTGAAAAGTAAGATATATGCATCTCACAACTTATAATGTGGTTACATTATCCATGTTTTCATTATGCTCCTTATAACTTTATATCAGTTTTTATTTAACCACAACAACAAATATTGGAAAAGCAAATTTGTGGAGTAAGCTCAATAACAAGAGCACATGTAGGAGGTCATATCTCTGGGTAGCAGACTGATGATGACAGCAATTAATGCTTAAAGTGGCATTCAACTTAAAATGTACTCCCCCACTTGCCAATCCTTCCCTGAGAAACCTTCAAACAACTCACCTGGCAATATTCAGCAACTGGATGCTCAAACGAGTGGCATCATTTTCCTCAAATTTTGCCAACTGAAGTGACCTCATAGGAAATAACTTTTCATGAGAAGTGATTATTCCAACCTGAGGAATCAAAAATAGACAAAGCATTGAGCTCACTTTCAGTAAGAAAAACAGTTACCAAGGTTGTCACAATATTGCTGTATCCAAAATCCTTGAATTTGCCCCGACAAATATCTTACTTTCTCCATTATTATTTTCTACTTTTTCACTCATTCTTTTGATCATCAAATGACATTTTTGAAGTCAAATGAAATTTTTTAAAACTTGCACAGCATTTAGATTCTTTTAAAAACTTATTTGTCCGACGAACATAAAGAAAAAAAGTAGCTTGTAAACTTTATTTCAGCCACATAACAGTCAAAATATGGAGTAAAAATTATCATTATTATATCAATTGTCAATAAAATCATTTTCAATCTAATGCATAAAATTCTCCTGTCACAGTTTTCGTAACAAAACTCCTCCGAAATGGCTGGACCAATTCCTATGATGTTATGTGTGTATATTCAGTAGGTATGAGAATAGGACATAAACTATTTTCCATTATTCTGCAGGGCTGATGATGCCCTGGAATGGGCCCCGAATCATTTCCATGAGAAATACACGTCAAGTTCATTATTAATCCCTTCTTTTGCATATTTAAATTAGTAACAATGGTCAATTGAAACATACTATTGGAAAGAAAAATAAATACACATTCTTATTAGGCATTCGAATTTTGGTTTCCACATGATTTATCAATCCAATCCAACCAATCATATAAGTTGGCTCGATATCTGTCAAGAGGTATTCAAGTCTTTGTCGGCAGTACGGACTCCTTCATCAATTACTCGGCACATTTTATAGAGATCCTGAAAGACCTTTGAGTGACTGGAAAAGATATATTAGTTAGCTTTAATGTCACGTTGCTGTTAACTAAAGTTCATGCGCCTGATGAGGTGGAAATCTTAAAAACCCAAACAGATGATGGACTCAAAAGGACAACCCAAAATTGGTTGAATTCTCTTTTCAAAATAACTATTTGCTTTACAACGGGGTCATATATGAAGAAAAAAAGTGGCATGGCAAAGACCATCATGCTGGTTAAGATATGTAGATGACACTTTTGTGATCTGGCCACTTGGGAAAGAAAAAAATCGGGAGTCTCGAGCATCTAAATATGATCCATTCAGCTATCAAGTTCACAAAAGAACTTGAAGAAGGAGGTTGTCTCCCTTTCCTAGATGTTCTAGTTCAAAGAAAAATGGATGAAAGCCAAGGCCGCTCAGTGTATAGAAAAAAAAACCCACACCTATAGGTATTTAAATTCAATATCAAATCATCATCCACAACAGAAGGCCTGCATCATAAAAATGCTAACCCACAGTGCCAAAATCATGAGTGATGCAGAACATATCGAAAGTGAAATGCGACACCTTATGTGGGCTCTGAAAGGCATTGGCTACAATATCTCTTTCATAAAAAGGGTGATGAAAGAAAGGCGCTTCAAGATGACGACCACAATGTGAAATAGCCAATAGTATACGCTAACCTCCCATACATCTCTGGAGTCACAGATAGAATCGCTAGAATCCTTCAAAAAGGCAATATCAAGACTCGCTTCTGCACGGTGAAAAAAATTAAAAATTTCCTACCTTCACAGAAGGATAGCCATCCTCTTCTTCAATCTATGGGAGTGCATGAGGTTCCCTACTGCTGTGGCAGAAGCTACGTGGGACAGAGCAAGCAACCTATCTTCCAAAGGCTTTAAGAGCATGAAAGAGTGATGCAACTTTATTAATGGGATGCATAAGCAGTCCCTGAACATTACGCCTCCAGCCCTGGGCATAAAATAATGTTTGACCATACACGGGTATGGGCGTAGACGGAAGATTACCATCCATGCCTTGTAAGTGAAGCCGTCAAAATAGCGAAAAGGCCAAATAATTTCAGTACGGAGGATGGATATAACCTAAGCCGCTTATGGAAAGGGTTCATCGCCCAATCTAATGCCCAACAGCTTTCACCTTTTGTGGGAAATTCAAATTGGGTCAACAATGGAATAATGAATCTTATGTAAGATAGGGACGAAAACATTTCTCTTGAAAATGCCCCTAATAGGAGTGAAACGTCGAGCAGAAATGTTACCAATGCAGCATATCCTGAAAGGAACTTACCAGATGGATAAAGGAAGCTGCGAAAATCTACAGACAAAAATATCTTTCTAAGTTTTGTCACAAATAAATCCTTTGATATAGTCATTAAAAGTTCTATAAGCTTTCTCTCACTCACTATAGGTTAGGGCCAAAATCGTTTTCGGCCATTAGTACTATAATACTCTGGGCATGCAAAACTTTTGAGAATCATTTTCAATTAAAAGAGAAATATGTATTTACATATTTTATAATTGTGAGAGTAAGTAAAATAATAAAACAAATAAATTATAATTATACTGTATTCTACCATTATGTACCTAAATTTGATAATTGTCATAATTTGTGATAAGAGTTGTAATTTGAAATTTATCGATTAAGATAATGAAAGTCCAATGGATTCAAAAAATGAATGTTAGGTGTTTTGTTACTTTTATGGGCCATGATTGTTCACAGTGAGTCATATGCATAATTTATAAGGCAAAACAATGTTTGCCAGGTCAGCTAGTTAATGTATAAAAAACAGGAAAAATTTACTCTTCCAAGCTAAATGCAGTAAAAAAAAAGGACTTTCAAATTTTGAAAGACAAATTTACTGCATCTCTGTGGGAAAAAGATGCAAGCCCTCAGACAGCCGTTGGCAAGGCTGTCTTTTCTTTAATTCATGCATCATGTCAAATTCTCCCTGATGCCAAACACGATATTCCCAGACTTCCCTTGATTTATAACAACCCTGACAAAATATTAGTACTTTCAAATCATGGTTCAAACATAGTTGGCAAGAAAAATGAGTTAAACAATCTTCTGCAGTAAATTTTCATAAGCTTTCTCAGCCACTGATGCAACCCAGTGTGAATAGGTGAGGGCAGAGGTAAGACATAGGCACATGAATGCCACATATGTAGTCAGGATAGAGGGCCCAGCTACTTCCCGCAGGGCATCCAATATTACGTCATCATTGCCTCTGAAGTTCTCTATACCAAAAATTCTCAAATTTTAGGAACATGGGGCCGTATTCTGAACCTCCAAACCGATCGGTGAGGCACCAATTCGTCAGGTGGGACGTCACACCGACTCCCGGCAAGCAGTCATGCAATTCTGTAGGAACCCGATCAGTGAGGCACCAACTTAAAAACGGGAGATCGTAGGAAGCCGCAACGACACCTAAAAGGTGTCGGTATGGCCACCAACTAGTGGGTTTCATGAATTCCCCCCTGCACATTGTACGTTTTATTTGTTTTCCCCTCATCATCGAGTAAATAATGAGGTTTGCCACAATTTTATTATTAAAACTTTCACTCGCTTGGAAAAGGCTTTATTTCATCATTTATTTACTCCCTTAACATAAAAAAGATATTTTTGACTAAATATGAGTTTTGCTGCTATGCTATCACTTTATCTCACTCTGAATAGGCAACTATATTTCACTCAATCATCATTTGGCGTTTCTCTCGACATAGAAATAAGATATTTTTATTTTAATATGAGGTTTGCTGTAATGTTATCACTTCCTTTCATTTGTAATAGGCAACTATATTTCATTTTATCGTCAGCTATTGATTCCCTTGACGATAAAAGAAGATATTTGTTAATGAGTATGAGGTTTGCCACAATACATATTATCATTTTCTCTAACTTGGAATGTGCAACTTACATGTATTTCACCCAATCACAATTTCTTTACTTCCTCGTCATTACACTCCTTTTAATTACTCCCAGCTCCATACTTTTATAACAATTTCCTTACTTGTTCCTCTAATGTAACATTTACTTTTGATTCCTACATTCACATTTCATAGTATGTGAATTTCGTCTGCAACAGTGCCAATGGCATAACCTTCTGTTGATAACATTTAGACAGAACTTACTTAATGACAACTATATTACCAAATTATGAATAAATAGCAATGCACGGTGCCAATATATAAAAAAAGAAAATATGATCTCAAGGATAATATCAGAATTTCATTCCAGCAACAACAAACTCCATCACATGCACTTATATTTCAATGTTGCAATGTTGTTTCCTTTGATTCTGTAGATTCTGTGCACTACTACCACACATTATACAAGCATTGTTAAGAAGTTACCCCATATCGCTTATCTTAATCCAACAATAAGTCGTAATTTTTGCAAATAAAAAGATTTAAAACGACGACAACAAACCTTACTAATGAGTCTTCACTTGTTTTTACCCTTCTTTCATTGGTGGTGACACGTCAGATGATTTCTAACTTCGGATATATTCAGTTTTTCCCTGTCTGGGAAGGAGGGGACCGACCGACCGACTACTGACTGGTATGAAACCAACGACAGTACAGAATTGCTGAAAGTGCCGTTGTCGGTACAGAAACCATTATCGGTATGGAATGATGTCCAGTCAGTGGGATTGAAAGGGACACCAATCGGTGCGGTACCGACGAAATGCAGAATACAGCTCCTGAACCTTTCACTGCATATGATGAGTATGCAGCATACAGCATTATAGGTAGGCTCTCAAGCATGACGACTGTGTCTTGTAATTTTATGTACTCACATTTCCCATTCCATTGTGCTCACAAATTAAAGTCCTGTTTAGTTAATGGGTTTATACAAGCTTATTGGAAAAATTACTGATCAAGAATAATTTTAGACATGTAAAAGTTCTTTTTACGTTCATTGGCTGGTTGCCATGGATGAAAAGTTGTTTCAGAAACCATAAAGGATCATATAACTAACATTAAGTACCAATGGCTCATGAAAATACATCGTGCCAATATTCGCAGTGTTTACACAGATTAATTGTGCTGTCTTAAATTTGAAAGAAATGGTATGGTAAAAGGCTATACTCACCCTTAGGAGCTCATTTATGCACGAATGATATATTTTGTAGATAGCAAGAGAAGAGGGAAGGCCAATATACTGCTTAATATCAGCACGATCAACAAAAGCCAGGTCAATGGCATTTGTCAGGTTTGAGGTAGTTAATACAAGAACATTTGGATACCTGAAAGAAAAGGCAATTTAAAAGATATACAGTCTGATACTGATTATCCATACCAGTGAATAGGCATGGGAGGGGAAAAAAAGGATGTGTGCTTGAAAGTTAATACACAGCAGAAAATATTCAAACATTCATAAAATTTTTCATTCAAATATTAGATCTCACTCATATGGAGTAATGAAAATCTGAACGTGGAATAGCTGACGACATAGCAACATTTGTTGTACACAGCCTTGCAGATTTTTTTTTTAATTCTTAAAACATTCCAACTCAAATTATTTTCAAAATGCAACTGAAGTCTGTTTCAATCAGTAATGGGAGGGTACAAAAGAATATATGTATATGTAATTATCAAACCAGATGATTGTTAATTTAGATCATTTAGAGTAGACTGCCAGGTATTATAACAAATGAAATCCATCATCTGATTTGAGGATCCATCTGACCTACAGGTTACAAATCAATTTCACTCCATAAAAATACATTACACATCTTTTAATCCTCATAAAAAAATATAAATGGAAGTCAAAACTACCAATCACTTCAGCCTAACTCAAAAACCTTATCCATGGAAGAAATTTTTTCATTCAAATAAATCCTTAACACCTCTTGGTCCGGCACCCTTTAAACTAGACTAGCCATTGAGGCCGGTCATATTATATGCCATAGGCCTCAATATATGTTCAAACTATTATAACGTCGATAAAAAAGATGTCAATAAGAAAAACTTTTACAAAAACAAACAGTAAAGCTACCTGAAGACGCACAAACCAGAACTAGGTCGAAATAGTTCCAAATAAATCCGTAGAGGTCAGCAGGAGACTGCACTGCATGAAAACGTAAAAACGCGTGATCGGCACATAAGCGCTGGCGGCGGAAACACGTAAAAACACGTGTGCGGACCATAATGTGTTAAGCAGTATTAACTCATTGACCGGAAACAAAATTTTCTGCCTCACCATGTCGATCATAGAGACCGGCTACAATGCAACTGTATCCCATAGTATTCTTACATGTATGGCTATTGGGACAGATTGATTTGGAATGGACCATGACCGAAGTGGTCACTATGGCCGAATAACCTCAGAATAGAATGAAATTCATTTCAGATTCATTATAGAGATCTCAAGGATACGGATATAAGTGAAAATATATACATAAAGATATATGTACATGACATCAATCAATAATACATAACTGATGAAAAAAAATACCAACAGCATCACAGGAATTGTATTATGTACTAACCATGCTGGTCCACATGTTAATAGGAGCAATATGAAGTGTTCCACCTCTAGGGCCAACTATGCCCAGGTGATTGATTGATGACAGCCATTGAAAAGTTACCGGAGGAACATAATGCCACAAGAATGATCATGAGGAGAAGAATGCGATGGAACAGGTTATGTGTTGTGGCAAATGATTATTTTTATTTACCATTAGCAATTATAGTTATATAGAAGTTTAAAATAAATTAATTCTGTTTCAATTTTAGGCATAGTTTTAAAATGTTTTAATTTAGTTTTAGCTATTAGTTTAACCAATCAAATACAGAAGGAGGTTGATAAAAAAAAGGTTTGATTATTGAATTTTGGGGTATACAGTGCAACCTCGATAAAACGAGACCCCACGGTGCTCAAATAAATACTCGCTATAGCGAATTGTCGCTTTACCGGAGGTGGAGCAAATAATAGTCAATATACCTATTGCGACCAGTTACACAGGGACAGGAGTGGTGCGGCGATAGAGAAATTTATATCCGATAAACGTAAGCATAAATCCAGACGGAAGGCGAAATTTGTTTTTCATCATTAAATTTCCTTACTTAAACAACAACTAACTATTCAAACAAATTTTTCTATGTACTTCATTAGTGAAATTACGTGATCATTCTATTATTTTGGTATTTTCCACTGAAAATTCAAAAATAACTGATAAAACTGTATTGCGGTTATTTAATGCCTCAAATGCTTCCGTTGGTGTATGTTTATTGTTCCTGTAAGTTTATCAGCAGTTATGTAAAATAACGTACAGCATTTTTTTCTGCAGTAGAAAAAGGTGGAAGGTTGTATAATGATCCTGCCTCGGAAGACTTTTTCATGTAATGTAATGTCTTCATTATCTACGGTAAAAATTTTGCTAAGCGTGCAAAATGATGTGATTAAAATTGCCATTGTCAAAAAAAGTTCCTTTTTGAGTGTTACGCTCACCACTTATTTGAAATAATACACCTAGTTTACCAAGGCACTGCAATAAAAACTATTTGAATTAAAATTGGTAATATTAGAAAAGATATTAACATGATATTATTTCACAAAAAAATATAACACAGATATTATGCTGATGTCACTTAAGTAAGACAAAAGCAAGATACAGGAAACTGCGACGAATACAACTCACATGGGTAATATTTGCGGCAAAGAAACGGAAAGGCAGACGCATCTGATGGACTCTTAAGGCCAAAAAAACTTACGCGTGTGAATTTATTAATTTAACATTCTCAATAAGGACCAAGAAACATGAAAAGGAATGCAGAATTTTTAAAATGAAATAAACTACAAGCGTGGCATCAGCTCTTCACGAATGCCATCTGTGTCGGCACCGAATGCATGCCAAACGAGAGTCAGTTGTTCTGTGAGTTCTTCCAGCGTCCGCCCGGGTGACGGAAGAGAGCGCTAGTACGACTCCGACCACTGACGCGAATAGTTTATCCTTGTGAATAGTACATTGTGATCGTGACTATTACTTGTAACCGCAACAGAGAATAAATACGTCCATCCGGACAATTCACGCTGAGTATCAATGTATCGTACATCCTACACCATCGCTAAGGTGCACCACCAGACCTCTAGTAGCATCATTGCAAGAAATACCTCGTACTGCAAGGGTTTTGTTGGGGTGTAGGCTGTAAAAGAGTTCCGTTTCGTCTATGTTATATCACGCGGGGAATATTTCTTAAGATACTTAGGATCGGAGTCCTTTCTTCCACGACTTCGGGTTAACACCGCAGGCATTGGCAGCAATTATGACAGGAGATAACGCTGTGGTGCTTTAAATCAGTATAATCAACCTTCCGAACTATTGAAGTTCTCGATTCGCAATCTATCCCTAAAATACTCCGCTTTAGGCTTAAGCATAGCCCCTTCCCCAGAAGTTCCAGCAGATTGAAGTAGGCAAAACCTCCCGAACAAAGTTCCTTCCAACTCTTCATGGTCTGCATTCCTTGGGCGCTTTTTTTAATTGCGAAGAGCGAATAGGAAGATTAATTAATTACGCCACTTTCATAATACTCTATTTTCTTGCTTCGACGTGTTTGGTGTTTTTTTGGCCATGGTGTCTGCCATCAAATGCTTTCTATTCACGTAACTCACGGACGCGTAGGTATGTTGAAAGCTGCTTTCTGCCGCCCGAAGAACAAAAGAAGATCAACCATTCACCAATATTAATGCCACACTATTTCCACCAAAATGAGCTACTTCTTTATCGAACGACAGATTACTACATGAATTTGAGACTGAGCACTCCATGTTAACTTAATTTGTAACAAATCGCAAGAAATTACAGAGGATAGGGACTCTTGATAAAGGTTTTCCGGCGATGTAAACTCTCGCTATGGCGATTGCAAACACCAAAAGGGCCTCATAAAAACGAATTTTTAAAACATGCTTATTATAGGGTCCATTGACCGAGCCTCGGCTACCTCTCGTAATGGCGGGGGTCTCGCAATAGCCCGTACTCGCTTTAACGAGGTTTTACTGTATTTAAATGAGGAGTGATAATTTCTGATTTTTGTGTAGCCAACATATTGCAGAGCCAATACCTAGAATTATAAAGACACAAAGGAAAAAATTAGCTCTACGCAAGTGAAGAGTCTATTTTCAAGATGAACAGAAAAATATCTCTATTTGCATTGAAGCTACCATTGCATGTATTCTACCTTTTTTATAGATTTATAAGAATACCTATACACTGCTTGTATGATTAGGTAAGGCATTAATTGCATAACTCAATGTCTATCAGGTGAGTAAAATTAGCACCTTTAAACTTGGACTGCAGATGATGGCCTTGACTAAGCATATTTTAGATGGATTTTACTGGGTAATGGCAGGGCTAGTCTGTTTACCAGAATGCCCACATACTAATCACTTCTGTCCATTTCGATACCTCCACCGCATAAATGCTCAACAATCACCCACTGAATCAGATCCACTCATTTTGTACTATAAGGGCTATCTAGATGAGCAGATTTGATTCAGTGGGCGATTGTTGAGGATTTTTGCAGTGAAGGAATGGAATTATCCTTCCAGTTGGCACCGTTCCCTGACACTGGGTGTCACTTCTCTTGCACCAAATGACACCATGAACTGTCATTGAGCATTGATAAAACCGTACATTTACTACCTAAAAAGGGTATACCTATAAAAATATTACTGCTGTAAGATTGACTTTAAATTTATGAATTTCTCAATTTTCAATCTTCTCTAGACTATTAAGGTCACTGCATTATGGGTGTATGGTTGACCTATAGGTCGATGTTTTTCACGCCTAATTTTGAGTCAGTGCCACCACAACTTTCTCTTCAATGGGACTAATTTCCTCAAAACAAAATCAATTTTTCCGATTCACCCTATTGAAAATTTGAGGAGCCTGACTGCATCCTACGTTATTTGAAAGATCTATCACTCATTCATTCATTGAATTTGCCTGCATCGCCCATAAAGTTAATTGTATTTTTTTTACTTTTGGTATATTCAAGTATTATGTAACCTAAGGTGGGTTAATAAGTTTGCTTATACATATTTGCTTACATCGGGGAGGGGTCAAAAATTTGCTTACATAACACGTTAAAGCTTTCTCAACATTAATTTCATTCTTACAGCTGAGATGAAAAAAAACTGCTGTTTGCTTTTGTACAGCACTCAGGAAAATAGAGACAAATTATGTACGTGAAAAGTAAAAAAATGGAGATATTTATTTTAAAAAGAGACACTGAAGGACAAAATGGAAAATACTGACAATGTCACTATGAGGATGATTCTAAGCCCTGCATTCATATCATTACAATCCAATTACATATCCTGATAATTGTTACCTGGATCGGTACTGGTCCCAATGAATCTGAATAACTTGAGTTGATATGTGCATTTATGGTTACTGCATTAAAGAAACGCCAATGAACAAGGATAGAAGTAGGGAGTTCATTTATTTGAAATTCACTCGACCAACTGATTTTAATTTAATTATGCTACTCACCTTCGCATCTGATCTATTTGAGTTAAAACTGCATTGACGACACGCAAGGAATCTGATGGTTCACTGACTGACATGGAGGCCTTTCGAGCATGAGCTAAACTTTCAACTTCATCCAACAGAACACACACCAAGGCTTCTTTATCATCAATTAGGTCTCGTATTTTTTCAAACATTTTCATGACAAGCTTTCCACTCTAGAATAGAAAGTAATTTATCCTTGTTTATAACATATGCAATGGAAACTGAATCAAAAGTCATATCAGCAGTAACAAACACACAGTGCCATATCCAAACCTCAGAAAACCATTTGGAAAACAAGCTATGACTGTTGATTTCCACTAATTGACCATGCCTGTAGCGCTCAGATAATCGAATACTCAATTTCTGGGCAAGAGCTTTACAGAGTGATGTCTTTCCAGTACCAGGAGGGCCATGAAGCAAAACGACTCGGTTCCAGGATACAATATTTGTATCAACCTCTTTATCAGAAAATAGTAGAGTGGTCTCTACAAAGTTCAGCAACTAGAGAGAAGGAATTCTCACTTTAATAATGAGCATATTATCTATCACAACAAAATAAACAAACCAATACATAGATGTACTTCATTTCTTCTTGTAACAAAAGAAAATCAGATACCTTACAGCAAAAACTCTTTCCTCAACCTCACTCGGGGACATGTGAGAAAGTTCCATTCAAAAACTTATCCTTCATTTCCTCTGCACCTCTTACCATTTTTCCAACCCTGCCATGACTAAATTGTTCATTATTGGTCCATAATACCATCCACCTTATTATCAATGATTAACTTAAGCTAATAAATGGCATAGATTTGCTAGTGGGCATTGGATTTCTATCACAGTATTTGTATTTTGTCTCCTTTATCAATAGTAAGGTCTTTCTGTCCATAAGATTCAGTGTGCTCCTACACAGTTAATGCTGTTCACTTCTTCAGCACTGTAAAATCTGCAATGTACACTTGAGTTGAGTAGGTATCTAAAGTAATAAGGTCCAGTATATCCTTTCCATTTTAAATCAGCAATATCAGTACAATTTACGGTGTGCTATACGATCGTGATGGATAAGAACCTGGCATTACATGAGAAAAAACCCACTCAATGGGTAAGGTATGTGGACAACATTTTTCATGAAGCATTATGACAGAGGAACTGGAAATCTTCTTCAGAAATCCAAGTGCACAACATTGTTTACAAAAATTAAGGCAGATTCCTGTTCCAATTAGTCCTAACAGTAAATCCCAAAAGGATAACCTGAAGAACAGGAAAATCCATCCACGACCACTCCCTTTGCAATTTATTTTGGTTTCTGGGTCAAGCTTTCACTACATGTTTTGGATCTATTTCATTGAAAAACTAGGTGCTCGAAGAGAGGAAAGGGAGAATAGAGTAGTGTTCAAACACCACTACCCACTTGTAGCAACCCACCACTTCAGTAACCAGTTCCTTCATTGGAGAACTGGTTCGGAAATTACAGAAAATGGCTCATCCAAATAACAATTTATCCTCTCAGCGATGGGTAATCAAGGCTTTACCATACAGAAGCAGTTCAGTTACTACATACTAGTCATAATGAAACCCACTGGAATATGAATCATCAACCTGGAATCTTATGGTATTTGTTATGGCTGATTAACTTGCCAATCAACCATCAAGAGCAACATACTGCTTTCATATTAACTTTTCTCATAAAAAATGTGCTAAAAAAACTCAAGGCGCTCTATCAAGTCAAGCACAGCAGATTTCTGATGCAAGAGAAAATTGAAAAACAAAGTTAGCTATGCTCACTTGAAGATTTGAAGTTGGACTCAGATTTCCACGGATATGCCATTTAATTCTATATTAAATAACTCTATCAGCAATGTGTAAAATAGAATTGGACCAGATGTCTGGAGGCAATTCTAATTGCTAATTATTCGCAAGAGAAGTAATTTACCATAACCCTTCCATGGATCTATGTAAAAAAAAATCACACCTACATTGTCCTTTATACTGCTATCATACACCAATGACTCCCAGAGGCCGTGGAAATCAGAAGACGGTAATATCCAATGGTTAGCAGCAGTAATGTCATCATCTGCCTCCATGACTTCAGCTTGAGGTCCAGCATTATCCAATCGATATACATAATACTTAACGATGACCTCCGAAACGCTCACTCTCTGTAAGGAAGAACCAAGAGAACTTAGTACCCGACTATGGCGAAGCCGAGGAATATATGCATTTTACTATACCTCTTTCTCGTGATCGCACGGTAAATCACTTATGTTAATGGCTTGTACATGTTCTTCTAAAAATTGCGAATTGAGATTCGTTAAAGTAACACCGGGAGTGATGAAACCTTCATCTTCAACTATTTTCTTGATGTAGCTCCGCAGTGATTCTCTAGTTAAAGAGCTGAAATAACATGATGTTTGAATTGTGACATACCAAGAATATATTTTACAGTACACAACTCTTAAACTGAAGAATTTCATACCTATCCTGCCGCTGAATAATTTCTATATGTAGAGGAAACTTCATCTTCAGCTATAAACACCAAATCTCAAGTTTTTCCTCGTATACCAATATTTTAGAATCTCCGCTTAAATTTGATTTGAAATCACCTCCATCAACATCAACCACCGTCTACAAGTGTTGTCAAATTAAGTTTAACTAAAGCTATTGCACAGTGCAATTTCAAGCATTTTTATCGAATAAAAAGTAAATAATAAAATAGTAAGCAAACAGCAAATCTTTAGTTCATTATTTAATATCGTTAAGGAATATCGTGATAGTTTGACATTACCGGAAATACACGGCCGGGCACACAAGTCAAAAATGTGTTTTAAAAAATGCAGCACGAAATATATATTCCGCACTTCAAAATAATTTTGAAATATTGCGATGGTGTGACAGACTTATTTTAAGTCATGACTGACCAGTTTTCTGTGTATCCTTGGTGATATTAGTCAGTCGAGGGTTTTAAAGATGCGGTCGCCGTCTTTTAGTTTGGTTTTTTCGGTTTTATTTTTAGGATTCATAGTTAAATCAATATGGACAATAGCCCAACTATTTATTCCTCCAACTTGCCCCGTGGGAGAAATGTGCATTAAACCTCTACTGAACCCTAAAACTAAATTGCAGGTATGTGGAAGATAGTTTATTGTGAAATGATGTTTTATGTCGCATATTCTTCCAGTCTTATTACTTTACAGTTGCTGATGTTTACCTCTACAAGGGCTCTACCCAGTCAAGATGGACATTTAAAACCATTTCTCAAGCTACCCAATTTCGACTATGGTTCACCGTTTGAAAAGTATGATAATTTATTAATTTAAATTAATTGCTTTGTTTTTCACTAGTTACAGATTTTTCTCCTTCGAGGTTCTTTCGATGTGTCATCTTGTATTTGGCAAGAAAACGTTTGTGAATCTGAATATGTTTGAAGGAGGGTCGGTTAACCATTGGCTGAATAACATAAAACCTAGACGTTAAAGTCTAATTCTTGGGAGTATCATTGCATATAAAGACTCTTGAAAGTCATGGGACTGACATTACAGCTCGAGGAATGTAATAATTTCTTTCATGTGTGATGGTTGGGTGTTGACTAAGGCCAGAGATAGTGGTCAATGAAGGAAAAAATCCGTGCCGTGGGGAATTGAAAATAGGAGACTTTTGGGCGGCTAGGATTGTTGGGCTTATGAAATTTAGTTAGGATATAGGCACGCGGTTTGGGAGTGAAAAAAAAGGAAATATCTTGGGCCTTTCATCGTGGGGCCCTTCTTCCTCAAGGAAAGAGAATTTTTTTGTCTACAATGGAGGTTCATGAAATCACCAGTGATGGATTAGTTCGATGAAGCTGTATAAGCACCTCATTGTCGTAATTAAAGTAACAAAACTCAGCCTGCAACATTTAAGATGTAAAGCTTGCACTGTTTTACCTGCAGTGTCTGTATTGAAAAATTCTCATTTTTCCCTTTCCAACACCTCATTTATTGAAACTAAGTGGTAATATCCAGGGATTTCTTTCACCTATCTCTCGAGCTCTAGGACTTGGGGCTGGCCTTCATTTCGGTTTTTAGTGAGTTTTCAGCTACAGGAGTCAAATACATTATCTTATAAACTCCCAATCTCTCTCCACCAGTGGCAGATTAATGTGGTTGTTTTGGGGGTGCGTTTTACTACTAGCCATAATGTCTCATTTGCATGCAATGCCTCTCAGTATAAGTGTGACTGCTTGTTGACAAGTGGCTTTTAGATATACTCCAGTTATCCTTGAACATTGCTATCTTTAAACATTGAGTCTTGCCCCCTACCACCTCCTTAATCCACCTCTGCCCCCCAGCTTCCCTTCGCTCTCCTAGCCATACTTTGTCTTCTCTCCACCAAGTCACTTTTACAAGCATGTAAGTACATATTCCTCATGTCTTCCATTGTAATCTGCCTCATCTGTGGAGGAAGATGGGATAACAACTAATCGAAAATCAGAAACAATTTCATAGTTATTACTCAACTGCTCTTTTTTATTTCAGAACTCTTCCTCTGGAATTGCCTTCAAAAACAAGAAACAATGGGTCTCTCTATCTTCATATCTGGGTTCGTTTGCAGCCAAAGTCTATGGACGATAGCTTTGTTTCATTGAGTAAATTGCATAATGATGCTTACTCATATCACATCCGCATCCAGTTGACTCAGTACCAAGTACCAAATTTGGCATCATTCAACCTTATTCAGCAAGTATGTCTTATTCCTTTTTATGATCACTTTCATTGAGTTACTTTTTTTGAGAAAGTTTTTATCTTCTACCTAATTGCAGCAAAACTACCAGTGTGGGCTGCTTAGTCACTAGATCACCCCTTTTCCATTGTATATTAGCTTTGCTATTATTTTCAGTATTACATTTAATAGACTAAAATTTTTTCAAGTGGTCCACTTGCTGATGATTCCACTTCAATTTCTCAATGTTAGGAATTCAATGGGGTGTGGTTTTGGGTAAAACATAAGAGTATTTTTTCAAAATATTTCATATACACTACATATCATGTATTTATGTTAGTAATACCACATTCAGCTTACCTTGTTGTAATGAATTGGTATTATGCTGTCATATGAAAACATCCATATTATGGCGTCATAATATATTTCTTGGGCACATTTCATGAATAATAAACAAAAAAAAGGAAATTTCCATGGTGAACTTTCCTAATTATGAAATCTCCATGGACCAAAGTCCTCATGTGTACTCCAGGCTGGAAAATTACCTCTCCTTCGTGAATTTTCTACCCATACTGTATTTTACAATGGTTTTTCATGCTTTTTTACTTTAAATTCCACTTGATGATCGGAGTTTCCTTGTATTGTGTTCTGTGTAGAATTCGGTGAAACCAGTATGTAATTTCGGAAGTGAACATGTGAGAGCAGCTTATAAATTGTCATAAAAATAACATCACCCTGCAGATGTGAATCTAAGCTGCATGGCCCTATGGCCAGCCTCAGGCTCTTGCTTTTACTTAAACACAGCCGAGTAAATGAATGGAAAGACTGCACTCAAATGGCATGCACTGCACCAGCCCCTTTGCTTATCATACTCTTATTAGCCAAAGCTATTGGGAGACTTTTATTTAAATTTAAACAGCATTTATGTACTATAAAAATAGGCTTTGATCTGGTCATTCATTGTGACATTCAACCATCGTGATGTTCGCCACCTAGCCCAGTGTGGATGGACATTGAAAGGATCTTTTTGCAAGGAAGTTAAGTGGGTTCTACTGCAGACGATCATGATATGAATGCTGCTGCAGGAAATCAACCCTTAGCGCAAAGAACAACGATAAGACGAACGACCACTTTCAGATTTTGGATATTAATTGACATTTATTAGCAAATAATACACAGACAATATATCTTCCTAAATCCAATGACAAATGGTATGATACTTTTAGTTAATACGGCACCGATGAAAAAAAACATTGAATCCAGCTATATAAAAAATAATACTTGACAATACATATTCATATTCGGTCATGTATGATCACTGTTATGAGTTCTTATCATAAATTAGCTGTCCACAGTGATTTCTACAAGAGCCACACCCACATGTGCTAAGGATTCTACCACCATTGGATTAAAAAAATAATAATAATTGGACAGGAGAATATTTGTACAGCTCTATTTTGTTTGATAGGCTAGGCAACATTAAACTGGAACTTTCTCTGAACCAACTTTGCTGGTGACCATTTCCACTCAAGGTTTCTTCTTGAGAGAAGTATGCTGCTTGGAGTCGGGTGTTGGGAGAGTGTATGATTCACTATCCAAGGAGAGGGAGGTTTTGTAGATTACTTAAGTTTCAAGATGTGGCTCCTGGTCAGATCACTGCTCCACGCGACTTCACCACACAGGAATTTGTTGCTCAAGGCTTACTAAAGGATCAATTTGGTGGCCTGACATGACCAGAATTCTGTCAGCACCTCTTCTTACCCTTGGCCTCTTCTCTGCCTCTTACCCCCTACATTCTGCCATCCTTTACACTCAGGACCTCAGACCAGCATTGTGCCTCTGTGTTCATTCTTACTCTCGGGAGTCTGCCTCCTCAGGCCTTTAGCCCGATTCTGGCCATTTAAGTGCAGTCTCTCCATTTATTTACTTGCCTGTCTCCTCCAGGTGTTCAATTGTATTAGTACCATTTTCCTGGGTTGCCTCGCATCAAGCCTTTTTTCTGCTCACATCCACAGGACAAACTACACAAAAGATAGTCACAAATTTGCATGTGTGATAATGTGGTCGTCCATCTTAAGTTTGGCCTGCAAAGTGTGAACTGTTAATCACTGGGGACAGGGGACATCTGAGACAGAAGGAAACAAAGGGACTTGGATTATGCAGCTTACCGTTACAATACATATATGTAATATGTATGTATATATTGTGGCATCCCACCCCCGACTCGCCCGGATACCACAATAGAACCGGGGGGAGACGTCGCACAAAAATAAAAAGAAATATACAAATCCGCGAAGATCCCTCCCGCATGGGACCTACGGGACAAAACTATGCCACTCACTTCTCGTAATTCACATAAATAAAAAAATATTCCCCTTCTGTGAAGATGATTGCGGGTGGGGGGTTCCCGATTCAAACTGATGGGTGACGTTCGGGCGCTGATGCACTCGTCCAACACGCATTTACGGAAGGAATACGGACGGGGCGAAAGGAAGGGCGAGGGATATTTTCCTTGAGGTGACCCGTGAAGGAAATCAGAACAAAACACTCACTCAAACACTTTCAATTAAACAAAATATAATTCACACAAATAATGTTGCATATGACAAAAACAAAAGGAACCCTCTTATACGCTAATGAAATATGAATTGGTGAAAGCCACTTATGAAACATCAATGATAAATAAATAAAAAGATACAACAACAATATAACTTGGTTTCGAGATGAAAATCAATATAGCAATTGATATGAACAAAATAAAGTTCGGTGGTGAACACGTAAATATGACACAATTTCAATGATTTCTTGACTGGGGAGGTAAATGATAGTCCATCCCGACGAATGTAAATTTGGGTGCGAACTTTAATTGTACTTGGTGATTAATTTCACTTTCACTAATATAACGGATGCGTTCCGTGACTGTTTGTCTTAACACGGCTTGGCAGGAGACACGAGGGGGCTTTTTGGGGGGGGGGATAGCTGCAATCTTACTTTATCGTTGTCCGAGTTTGGACCAGGTTGGATCCAACAAACTCTCGTTCCATTTACTGCACTCCTTTCTCCCTTGTTGGAGGAAGCTGCATCCGGAAGGTAATGCGTCCTCTTCAGCTGGTCCTTTGCTCCTTCGGACAGGGGGGGATTCTTCTTTCAGATCAATCTTTCTGAAATGATGTTTGGGCCCCTTGTCTCCTATGCCGTGCGTCGCACTCAGATTTTGGGCATAGGCTCCGCCCGACAGTCACTTAAGAATTCTCTCGCTTCTCTTTCGCGCACCACCTTTTATTATCCCTCGACTTACGTAAATCCGTACTTACGTAAGTGATAACCTTATTTCAAGTGATTACGTTAATTTTCGAATGCGAGCGCGATGAAGTAGATATTCGCTCGTATACCCAATGGCAGAAAAAATATCGAATAGTTATCTACTTTTTTACGTGCTAAACAAAACCAAGTGACCCATTTTTATCATTCCTCGAAGGAATTTTCATTAATTTCTGTAGAAAAATTACTTATAAACCCCAAGTCACCAATCAACGTGATAATTTGCAGTACTAGCGATGGAAGTGGTTGCGCTCACACCTGTACGATACAGCTTGTTATACAGCATACTCACCCGAGCTCCGACTTTCAACTATTTAAAAATTGTATCCTTAAGTTTGGACATTTCCATCTGTGGAATTAAAAGAAAATGAAGTTCGAGCAGAAATCTTTATTGCGGAAAAGAATTGGTTAGTACCCACGTAATTTTATTAAGCTGCATTTTCTCGTTCTCTCATATTGTGTGCCAATGTAAATGAATATTGCGTTTTTGAAAGCTTTTCCCCAGTAACTTTGTTGCAAGTTAATGACGGAGTTGGCTGAATAAAAGCTCACTTTTAATTAGCTTCGTGCATTGGAAATACTCTTCGATGTTTCCAGCGAAGTAAATACAGTGCAACCTCGATATAACGACACCCCACGGTGCACTAATAAACACTCGTTATAGCGAATTGTCGCTTTACCGGAGGTGGAGCAAATAATAGCCAATATACCTCTTGCGAACAGATATACAGGAACAGGAGTGGTGCGACGACAGATAAACATCTATCCGATAAACGTAAGCATAAATCCAGACGAAAGGCGATGTTTTTTTGCATTACTAAATTTCCTTACTCAAATAACGACTAACTATTCGAACAATTCATAAGCGCCGCACTGAATAAAAATCATGCAAAGCATTGTTTCTTCAATCATTATATCTATCGAAAGACAGTTTACCACATAAATTTGAGACTGAGCACTCCATTAACTTCATTTCTAACAGATCGCTAGCAATTACAGAGGTTAAGGAGTCTTGATGAAAGTCTTCCGGCGGTGAAACCCTCGCTATGGCGAGAGCCAACCCCGAAAGGGTCTCGTTAAAACGAATTTTTTAACACGCTTATTATAGGGTCAATTGACGGTGCATCGGCTATCTCTCGTAATAGCGGGGGTGTCGCTATAGCCCGTACTCGCTTTAACGAGGTTCCACTGTATTCAAATGATGATATTTTCTCGTCATTTTATTGAGATGTGAGAATATGAAAGTATGTTTGCGTGTGTGAAAGATTGAGTGTTTGAGCGTGTCAATGTATCTAAGTATATAGTGATTTACTAATATTTTTTATGCGTTATTTGCTCGTAATCCTCGACACCCCTCCTACGTCTATTAACTGTGACAATGAAACCACCAGATTCATCAATCAACGTAATATATAAAATGCAGAAGATACAATGGTTAGTTGATATAGTTAAAGGTAAGTTGATAATGCAAAGTATGGGCCCTTTGATCGCAGTATAACATAATATATCAATTTAAGTATTCAGTTTAGTAATGTAGCGTTGAAATACCGTACTTTCTCGAATCCATGCGATCGGTCAATTCGGGGAATAATATTAAGCATTTTGATTGGCAATGCTCGAGATGCAACTCTCAGACTATATTAATGCTTATTGATTTTTATCTAATAACGTAAGAATACGCGGAAGAGTTAATGATTATCGCAGTGAATTGAATGAACTTCACCGAGAATTTACCGCGCATTTCTCCGCTGAGAATTCACCCCAACGATCGACATCTCTGAGGCACTAACGCAGAATGTTCGACTTACGTAAATTTTGACTTTCGCGGAGTCTGCCGGAACGCATCCCTTACGTAACTCGGGGGATGCCTGTATTTGCTTCGTTCTATTCAACTATTTGCTTCGTTGAATTGTTCTGCCACCCAACTGCCGGTTGCTTCATCCTTCCTTCTCTGAACTATTACTCTCTCTCTCTTGACACCCTACCATTACACCTCCACATGGGGAAAGTACACTATACAATAAAACAAGGGTGATAATTGGCATGGATTAGGTGGAAATGTGCGATTTACCTCCTCAATAACCTGATCTCTCTTGCAGAAATTTTGCCCATACAAAACACGGCAAACAACTTTCCCTACTACAACTCACTCATGAACGAGCTGTTACAATATATGTTTACATAATGTCGTCTTTATATACCTTGGGAAATTTGGATCATGCAGCCCTGTCGTCCATTAATCAAGTTGAACAAACAAAGTTGGCTGGCACAAATGTTTCCCTGCCACCAGTGAGGTCAAATCAAAGTGTGTTGAGGCAACAGATTTATTCAGTGACTATCAAGATGTCCTATTATCAGGATTTCTGATATAATGAAATACCTATAAATCAGAGGAATGCCTGAAATCTTATTCTTTTGCTTTGTAACACATTTCCTCATCACTGCATTCAGAATCCTCATGGTCACCGAGTCAAAAATATGCCAATGGGATTCATCTGCTGCTGCTACCTTCTGCTACCTAAGTCCCATCTTCAATCTACATGAACTCTTTCATCATCCTGTGACTACACCACCTGCATATCGCCTCAGTATACAAAATGCTTTAATGACATGCGCACCAATTTGCTAGTCACTTGAAATTTGTTAATTTCAAGTTTTACTTTTTATGAATGCATTGGTTACACCTCTCATATCTTTTTGTTATTGTTGTATCCTGAAAGCTCTGGGTTTTATGACAT